>NC_060183.1:56007109-56294609 GCF_021184085.1 Oncorhynchus gorbuscha | reverse complement strand
AGAGACCTGAACGTGTGGTGCAAGGACAACAACCTCTCCCTCAATGTGATGATTGTGGACTACAGAAAAAGGAGGACCGAGCACGCCCCCATTCTCATCGACGGGGCTGTAGTGGAGCAGGTTGAGAGCTTCAAGTTCCTTGGCGTCCACATCACCAACAAACTATCATTTTCCAAGCACAACGAGACAGTTGTGAAGAGGGCACGACAAAACCTATTCCCCCCCAGGAGACTGAAAAGATTTGGTCCTCAGATCCTCAAAAGGTTTTACAGCTGCACCATCGAGAGCATCCTGACTGGCATCACTGCCTGGTATAGCAACTGCTCAGCCTCCGACCACAAGGCACTACAGAGGGTAGTGCGTACAGCCCAGTACATCAACGGGGCCAAGCTTCCTGCCATCTAGGATTTCTATACCAGGCGGTGTCAGAGGAAGTCCCTAAAAATGGTCAAAGACTCCAGCCATCCTAGTCATAGACTGTTCTCTTTCTACCGCACGTCAAGCGGTACTGGAGCATCATGTCTAGGTCAAAGAGGCTTCTAAACAACTTCTACCCCCAAGCCATAAGACTCCTAAACATATAATCAAATGGCTACCCAGACTATTTGCATTGTCCCCCCCTACCATGCTGCTACTCTCTGTTATTATCTGTGCATAGTCACTTTAATAACTCTGCCTACATGTACATATTACCTCAATTACCTCGACACCGGTGCCCCCGCACATTGACTCTGTACCCGTATCCCCTGTATATAGCCTCCACATTGACTCTGTACCCGTATCCCCTGTATATAGCCTCCACATTGACTCTGTACCCGTATCCCCTGTATATAGCCTCCACATTGACTCTGTACCCGTATCCCCTGTATATAGCCTCCACATTGACTCTGTACCCATATCCCCTGTATATAGCCTCCACATTGACTCTGTACCCGTATCCCCTTTATATAGCCTCCACATTGACTCTGTACCCGTATCCCCTGTATATAGCCTCCACATTGACTCTGTACCCGTATCCCCTGTATATAGCCTCCACATTGACTCTGTACCCGTATCCCCTGTATATAGCCTCCACATTGACTCTGTACCCGTATCCCCTGTATATAGCCTCCACATTGACTCTGTACCCGTATCCCCTGTATATAGCCTCCACATTGACTCTGTACCCGTATCCCCTGTATATAGCCTCCACATTGACTCTGTACCCGTATCCCCTGTATATAGCCTCCACATTGACTCTGTACCGTAACACCCTGTATATAGCCTCCACATTGACTCTGTACCCGTATCCCCTGTATATAGCCTCCACATTGACTCTGTACCCGTATCCCCTGTATATAGCCTCCACATTGACTCTGTACCGTAACACCCTGTATATAGCCTCCACATTGACTCTGTACCGTAACACCCTGTATATAGCATCCACAATGACTCTGTACCGTAACACCCTGTATATAGCCTCCACATTGTCTCTGTACCTTAACACCCTGTATATAGCCTCCACATTGACTCTGTACCGTAACACCCTGTATATAGCCTCCACATTGACTCTGTACCCGTATCCCCTGTATATAGCCTCCACATTGACTCTGTACCCGTATACCCTGTATATAGCCTCCACATTGACTCTGTACCCGTATCCCCTGTATATAGCCTCCACATTGACTCTGTACCCGTATCCCCTGTATATAGCCTCCACATTCACTCTGTACCCGTATCCCCTGTATATAGCCTCCACATTGACTCTGTACCCGTATCCCCTGTATATAGCCTCCACATTGACTCTGTACCCGTATCCCCTGTATATAGCCTCCACATTGACTCTGTACCCGTATCCCCTGTATATAGCCTCCACATTGACTCTGTACCCGTTTCCCCTGTATATAGCCTCCACATTGACTCTGTACCCGTATCCCCTGTATATAGCCTCCACATCGACTCTTTACCCGTATCCCCTGTATATAGCCTCCACATTGACTCTGTACCCGTATCCCCTGTATATAGCCTCCACATTGACTCTGTACCGTAACACCCTGTATATAGCCTCCACATTGACTCTGTACCGTAACACCCTGTATATAGCCTCCACATTGACTCTGTACCGTAACACCCTGTATATAGCCTCCACATTGACTCTGTACCGTAACACCCTGTATATAGCCTCCACATTGACTCTGTACCCGTATCCCCTGTATATAGCCTCCACATTGACTCTGTACCCGTATCCCCTGTATATAGCCTCCACATTGACTCTGTACCCATTTCCCCTGTATTCAGCCTCCACATTGACTCTGTACCCGTATCCCCTGCATATAGCGTCCACATTGACTCTGTACCCGTATCCCCTGTATATAGCCTCCACATTGACTCTGTACCGTAACACCCTGTATATAGCCTCCACATTGACTCTGAACCATAACACCCTGTATATAGCCTCCATATTGACTCTGTACCCGTATCCCCTGTATATAGCCTCCACATTGACTCTGTACCCGTTTCCCCTGTATATAGCCTCCACATTGACTCTGTACCCGTATCCCCTGTATATAGCCTCCACATTGACTCTGTACCCGTATCCCCTGTATATAGCCTCCACATTGACTCTGTACCGTAACACCCTGTATATAGCCTCCACATTGACTCTGTACCGTAACACCCTGTATATAGCCTCCACATTGACTCTGTACCCGTATCCCCTGTATATAGCCTCCACATTGACTCTGTACCCGTATCCCCTGTATATAGCCTCCACATTGACTCTGTACCCGTATCCCCTGTATATAGCCTCCACATTGACTCTGTACCGTAACACCCTGTATATAGCCTCCACATTGACTCTGTACCGTAACACCCTGTATATAGCCTCCACAATGACTCTGTACCGTAACACCCTGTATATAGCCTCCACATTGACTCTGTACCCGTATCCCCTGTATATAGCCTCCACATTGACTCTGTACCGTAACACCCTGTATATAGCCTCCACATTGACTCTGTACCGTAACACCCTGTATATAGCCTCCACATTGACTCTGTACCCGTATCCCCTGTATATAGCCTCCACATTGACTCTGTACCCATTTCCCCTGTATATAGCCTCCACATTGACTCTGTACCCGTATCCCCTGCATATAGCGTCCACATTGACTCTGTACCCGTATCCCCTGTATATAGCCTCCACATTGACTCTGTACCGTAACACCCTGTATATAGCCTCCACATTGACTCTGTACCGTAACACCCTGTATATAGCCTCCACATTGACTCTGTACCCGTATCCCCTGTATATAGCCTCCACATTGACTCTGTACCCGTTTCCCCTGTATATAGCCTCCACATTGACTCTGTACCCGACTCTGTATCCCCTGTACATAGCCTCCACATTGACTCTGTACCCGTTTCCCCTGTATATAGCCTCCACATTGACTCTGTACCCATTTCCCTGTCTGTATAACACCCTAGCCTCCACATTGACTCTGTACCCGTATCCCCTGCATATAGCGTCCACATTGACTCTGTACCCGTATCCCCTGTATATAGCCTCCACATTGACTCTGTACCGTAACACCCTGTATATAGCCTCCACATTGACTCTGTACCGTAACACCCTGTATATAGCCTCCACATTGACTCTGTACCCGTATCCCCTGTATATAGCCTCCACATTGACTCTGTACCCGTATCCCCTGTATATAGCCTCCACATTGACTCTGTACCGTAACACCCTGTATATAGCCTCCACATTGACTCTGTACCGTAACACCCTGTATATAGCCTCCACATTGACTCTGTACCCGTATCCCCTGTATATAGCCTCCACATTGACTCTGTACCCCCCTGTTATAGCCTCCCTGTACCCGTGTATATAGCCTCCACATTGACTCTGTACCCGTATCCCCTGTATATAGCCTCCACATTGACTCTGTACCGTAACACCCTGTATATAGCCTCCACATTGACTCTGTACCGTAACACCCTGTATATAGCCTCCACATTGACTCTGTACCGTAACACCTTGTATATAGCCTCCACATTGACTCTGTACTGTAACACCCTGTATATAGCCTCCACATTGTCTCTGTACCGTAACACCCTGTATATAGCCTCCACATTGTCTCTGTACCTTAACACCCTGTATATAGCCTCCACATTGACTCTGTACCCGTATCCCCTGTATATAGCCTCCACATTGACTCTGTACCGTAACACCCTGTATATAGCCTCCACATTGACTCTGTACCGTAACACCCTGTATATAGCCTCCACATTGACTCTGTACCCGTATCCCCTGTATATAGCCTCCACATTGACTCTGTACCCGTATCCCCTGTATATAGCCTCCACATTGACTCTGTACCGTAACACCCTGTATATAGCCTCCACATTGACTCTGTACCGTAACACCCTGTATATAGCCTCCACATTGACTCTGTACCGTAACACCCTGTATATAGCCTCCACATTGACTCTGTACCGTAACACCCTGTATATAGCCTCCACATTGACTCTGTACCGTAACACCCTGTATATAGCCTCCACATTGTCTCTGTACCGTAACACCCTGTATATAGCCTCCACATTGTCTCTGTACCTTAACACCCTGTATATAGCCTCCACATTGACTCTGTACCGTAACACCCTGTATATAGCCTCCACATTGACTCTGTACCGTAACACCCTGTATATAGCCTCCACATTGACTCTGTACCCGTATCCCCTGTATATAGCCTCCACATTGACTCTGTACCCGTATCCCCTGTATATAGCCTCCACATTGACTCTGTACCCATTTCCCCTGTATATAGCCTCCACATTGACTCTGTACCCGTATCCCCTGCATATAGCGTCCACATTGACTCTGTACCCGTATCCCCTGTATATAGCCTCCACATTGACTCTGTACCGTAACACCCTGTATATAGCCTCCACATTGACTCTGTACCGTAACACCCTGTATATAGCCTCCACATTGACTCTGTACCCGTATCCCCTGTATATAGCCTCCACATTGACTCTGTACCCGTTTCCCCTGTATATAGCCTCCACATTGACTCTGTACCCGTATCCCCTGTATATAGCCTCCACATTGACTCTGTACCCATTTCCCCTGTATATAGCCTCCACATTGACTCTGTACCCGTATCCCCTGCATATAGCGTCCACATTGACTCTGTACCCGTATCCCCTGTATATAGCCTCCACATTGACTCTGTACCGTAACACCCTGTATATAGCCTCCACATTGACTCTGTACCGTAACACCCTGTATATAGCCTCCACATTGACTCTGTACCCGTATCCCCTGTATATAGCCTCCACATTGACTCTGTACCCGTTTCCCCTGTATATAGCCTCCACATTGACTCTGTACCCGTATCCCCTGTATATAGCCTCCACATTGACTCTGTACCCGTATCCCCTGTATATAGCCTCCACATTGACTCTGTACCGTAACACCCTGTATATAGCCTCCACATTGACTCTGTACCGTAACACCCTGTATATAGCCTCCACATTGACTCTGTACCCGTATCCCCTGTATATAGTCTCCACATTGACTCTGTACCCGTTTCCCCTGTATATAGCCTCCACATTGACTCTGTACCCGTTTCCCCTGTATATAGCCTCCACATTGACTCTGTACCCGTATCCCCTGTATATAGCCTCCACATTGACTCTGTACCCGTATCCCCTGTATATAGCCTCCACATTGACTCTGTACCGTAACACCCTGTATATAGCCTCCACATTGACTCTGTACCGTAACACCCTGTATATAGCATCCACAATGACTCTGTACCGTAACACCCTGTATATAGCCTCCACATTGACTCTGTACCCATATCCCCTGTATATAGCCTCCACATTGACTCTGTACCCGTATCCCCTGTATATAGCGTCCACATTGACTCTCTACCCGTATCCCCTGTATATAGCCTCCACATTGACTCTGTACCGTAACACCCTGTATATAGCCTCCACATTGACTCTGTACCGTAACACCCTGTATATAGCCTCCACATTGACTCTGTACCCGTATCCCCTGTATATAGCCTCCACATTGACTCTGTACCCGTTTCCCCTGTATATAGCCTCCACATTGACTCTGTACCCGTATCCCCTGTACATAGCCTCCACATTGACTCTGTACCCGTTTCCCCTGTATATAGCCTCCACATTGACTCTGTACCCATTTCCCCTGTATATAGCCTCCACATTGACTCTGTACCCGTATCCCCTGCATATAGCGTCCACATTGACTCTGTACCCGTATCCCCTGTATATAGCCTCCACATTGACTCTGTACCGTAACACCCTGTATATAGCCTCCACATTGACTCTGTACCGTAACACCCTGTATATAGCCTCCACATTGACTCTGTACCGTAACACCCTGTATATAGCCTCCACATTGACTCTGTACCCGTATCCCCTGTATATAGCCTCCACATTGACTCTGTACCCGTATCCCCTGTATATAGCCTCCACATTGACTCTGTACCGTAACACCCTGTATATAGCCTCCACATTGACTCTGTACCGTAAAACCCTGTATATAGCCTCCACATTGACTCTGTACCCGTATCCCCTGTATATAGCCTCCACATTGACTCTGTACCCGTTTCCCCTGTATATAGCCTCCACATTGACTCTGTACCCGTATCCCCTGTATATAGCCTCCACATTGACTCTGTACCGTAACACCCTGTATATAGCCTCCACATTGACTCTGTACCGTAACACCCTGTATATAGCCTCCACATTGACTCTGTACCGTAACACCTTGTATATAGCCTCCACATTGACTCTGTACTGTAACACCCTGTATATAGCCTCCACATTGTCTCTGTACCGTAACACCCTGTATATAGCCTCCACATTGTCTCTGTACCTTAACACCCTGTATATAGCATCCACATTGACTCTGTACCCGTATCCCCTGTATATAGCCTCCACATTGACTCTGTACCGTAACACCCTGTATATAGCCTCCACATTGACTCTGTACCGTAACACCCTGTATATAGCCTCCACATTGACTCTGTACCCGTATCCCCTGTATATAGCCTCCACATTGACTCTGTACCCGTATCCCCTGTATATAGCCTCCACATTGACTCTGTACCGTAACACCCTGTATATAGCCTCCACATTGACTCTGTACCGTAACACCCTGTATATAGCCTCCACATTGACTCTGTACCGTAACACCCTGTATATAGCCTCCACATTGACTCTGTACCGTAACACCCTGTATATAGCCTCCACATTGACTCTGTACCGTAACACCCTGTATATAGCCTCCACATTGACTCTGTACCGTAACACCCTGTATATAGCCTCCACATTGACTCTGTACCGTAACACCCTGTATATAGCCTCCACATTGTCTCTGTACCGTAACACCCTGTATATAGCCTCCACATTGTCTCTGTACCTTAACACCCTGTATATAGCCTCCACATTGACTCTGTACCGTAACACCCTGTATATAGCCTCCACATTGACTCTGTACCGTAACACCCTGTATATAGCCTCCACATTGACTCTGTACCCGTATCCCCTGTATATAGCCTCCACATTGACTCTGTACCCGTATCCCCTGTATATAGCCTCCACATTGACTCTGTACCCATTTCCCTGTATATAGCCTCCACATTGACTCTGTACCCGTATCCCCTGCATATAGCGTCCACATTGACTCTGTACCCGTATCCCCTGTATATAGCCTCCACATTGACTCTGTACCGTAACACCCTGTATATAGCCTCCACATTGACTCTGTACCGTAACACCCTGTATATAGCCTCCACATTGACTCTGTACCCGTATCCCCTGTATATAGCCTCCACATTGACTCTGTACCCGTTTCCCCTGTATATAGCCTCCACATTGACTCTGTACCCGTATCCCCTGTATATAGCCTCCACATTGACTCTGTACCCGTATCCCCTGTATATAGCCTCCACATTGACTCTGTACCGTAACACCCTGTATATAGCCTCCACATTGACTCTGTACCGTAACACCCTGTATATAGCCTCCACATTGACTCTGTACCCGTATCCCCTGTATATAGCCTCCACATTGACTCTGTACCCGTATCCCCTGTATATAGCCTCCACATTGACTCTGTACCGTAACACCCTGTATATAGCCTCCACATTGACTCTGTACCGTAACACCCTGTATATAGCCTCCACATTGACTCTGTACCGTAACACCCTGTATATAGCCTCCACATTGACTCTGTACCGTAACACCCTGTATATAGCCTCCACATTGACTCTGTACCGTAACACCCTGTATATAGCCTCCACATTGACTCTGTACTGTAACACCCTGTATATAGCCTCCACATTGTCTCTGTACCGTAACACCCTGTATATAGCCTCCACATTGTCTCTGTACCTTAACACCCTGTATATAGCCTCCACATTGACTCTGTACCCGTATCCCCTGTATATAGCCTCCACATTGACTCTGTACCGTAACACCCTGTATATAGCCTCCACATTGACTCTGTACCGTAACACCCTGTATATAGCCTCCACATTGACTCTGTACCCGTATCCCCTGTATATAGCCTCCACATTGACTCTGTACCCGTATCCCCTGTATATAGCCTCCACATTGACTCTGTACCGTAACACCCTGTATATAGCCTCCACATTGACTCTGTACCGTAACACCCTGTATATAGCCTCCACATTGACTCTGTACCGTAACACCCTGTATATAGCCTCCACATTGACTCTGTACCGTAACACCCTGTATATAGCCTCCACATTGACTCTGTACCCGTTTCCCCTGTATATAGCCTCCACATTGACTCTGTACCCGTATCCCCTGTATATAGCCTCCACATTGACTCTGTACCGTAACACCCTGTATATAGCCTCCACATTGACTCTGTACCGTAACACCCTGTATATAGCCTCCACATTGACTCTGTACCCGTATCCCCTGTATATAGCCTCCACATTGACTCTGTACCCGTTTCCCCTGTATATAGCCTCCACATTGACTCTGTACCCGTTTCCCCTGTATATAGCCTCCACATTGACTCTGTACCCGTATCCCCTGTATATAGCCTCCACATTGACTCTGTACCCGTATCCCCTGTATATAGCCTCCACATTGACTCTGTACCGTAACACCCTGTATATAGCCTCCACATTGACTCTGTACCGTAACACCCTGTATATAGCATCCACAATGACTCTGTACCGTAACACCCTGTATATAGCCTCCACATTGTCTCTGTACCTTAACACCCTGTATATAGCCTCCACATTGACTCTGTACCGTAACACCCTGTATATAGCCTCCACATTGACTCTGTACCGTAACACCCTGTATATAGCCTCCATATTGACTCTGTACCCGTATCCCCTGTATATAGCCTCCACATTGATTCTGTACCCATTTCCCCTATATATAGCCTCCACATTGACTCTGTACCCGTATCCCCTGTATATAGCCTCCACATTGACTTTGTACCGTAACACCCTGTATATAGCCTCCACATTGACTCTGTACCCGTATCCCCTGTATATAGCCTCCACATTGACTCTGTACCCGTTTCCCCTGTATATAGCCTCCACATTGACTCTGTACCCGTATCCCCTGTATATAGCCTCCACATTGACTCTGTACCCGTATCCCCTGTATATAGCCTCCACATTGACTCTGTACCGTAACACCCTGTATATAGCTTCCATATTGACTCTGTACCGTAACACCCTGTATATAGCCTCCACAATGACTCTGTACCGTAACACCCTGTATATAGCCTCCACATTGACTCTGTACCGTAACACCCTGTATATAGCCTCCACATTGTCTCTGTACCGTAACACCCTGTATATAGCCTCCACATTGACTCTGTACCGTAACACCTTGTATATAGCCTCCACATTGACTCTGTACCGTAACACCCTGTATATAGCCTCCACATTGACTCTGTACCGTAACACCCTGTATATAGCCTCCACATTGTCTCTGTACCGTAACACCCTGTATATAGCCTCCACATTGTCTCTGTACAGTAATACCCTGTATATAGCCTCCACATTGACTCTGTACCGTAATACCCTGTATATAGCCTCCACATTGACTCTGTACCGTAACACCCTGTATATAGCCTCCACATTGACTCTGTACCGTAATACCCTGTATATAGCCTCCACATTGACTCTGTACCGTAATACCCTGTATAAAGCCCCAATATTGTTATTTACTGCTGCTCCTTATTTAATTATTTGTTATTCTTATCTCTTACACATATTTCCATCGGGCAGATGAAAAAATTGCAGTTTTATAGCTAATCTCATGCTATTCTACACATTTTACAATGATGCCGAGAGAGTTTAGCATTTTTAGAGCAAATTTCCTGCAATTCTATTCATATTTGCATGGGGCAGAGAGAACATTAGCAGCTTTAATAGCTAATCTCATGCTATTCTGGGGCCGGGGGCGACGTCCTTGTGGGGGCTGCAGGGGTTGTGTGGTACGCCAGTGGCACGTATAGATGCACACACACAGACACACAAGTCCACACAACATGAATGAACCCATTCACACAGACAAGTTTACCCAGCATGATAACAAATACTTTTACACACAAAACAACTCAAAGGTGCAAACAAAGTGGCACAGCTCTCATGCACATGCAAAACGTAATATCACATTTTCAGTCAGTTCAGTTCACACCCACATCTTGAACACAAAGCATGCTTTTCCCTTTTCTCTCTCATTCTCCTTATCTGTGCCATCGCACACACACACACACACACACACACGCACACGCGCACACACGCACACGCGCGCACGCGCACGCGCACACGCGCACACACACACACACACACTAAAATGGAGATAACCTTGACGGTTATCATCCACAGCTGAAGTTGTGAGGTGGTGCTCCGTCCACCTCTCAGGAGTCTGCCGAGGCCCTAATAAGGCCCTGCTGAGAGGAGCAGAGATGACACTCATCTCGATAAAGGTCTATACGTTTCACCTCACCACACTTCATCTCTCTAAGCACAGCAATCACTATTCCATGGTGGTGACTTGTTGCTATTCTGCAGCTGTTTGTCAAACATAAAGCCCCACAGGTCCCGGAAGGATTTGAATAGTTCAATATCTCAGATCAGATTTCACACTCACTTTTTTGTGTGTGCGCGTGCGTGCGTGCGTGTGTGTGTGTGTGTGTGTATACAAGAGGGAAATGGCCACACCTTGTGTTTAGGGCTTGATAAGGTGCAGCTCCAGCTCCTCGGTGACTACAATGTAAACAATAGCTGTAATGACTTTCACATGTTGTTGCTGCTGGGGAGCGGCAAGTGGAATTCCAGATTTGTCTGTTACATGTTGTAATCTTGGGATAGAATCAGTTGATACCTACACTCTGAGGAGTGATATTCTGCTGTTGTCAGTGCTTTAAACTACACCAGTCAGAGAGACAAGCAATGAGGTGATCATATCAGTTCAGCTTTCTTTCTCCTGGCTCCCAGAGGTAGGGAGCTCATTGTGTGGCTGTGGCTGGATTTGGCTGGGAGGGGGGGTCATGTCAAGCTTCCCCCCAGACAGGGTGACTCAAACCTGGGTGAAAAGGGGTTGAGAAACCTGGGCGTGTTCCGTGGTGGTGGTGGTGGGTCGGGTAGAGTGAGAGAGAGAGAAGCGAAGACAAGGGGGAAAGTAGGGAGGGAGGGAAGTGGTGGGATAGATAGATGAAGACGACTGGCGGTGGATTGGCAGTGTGGAAAAGGGATTTGAGAGAGAAAGGGGCGAGCTAATGAGCTGGATTTGCTGGAGACTTGGCATTCCGCTCATGGAGCACTCTTCCCTGTAGAATAGCTGGCTGGAACTGAGCTTCCTGTCTGAGCCCTGGAGCGGGAATGAATGAGGGAGGGGAGGGAGAGAGGGGAGGAAAGGGGGGTGGGGTGTTGGAAGGCAATAGAACAGAGGAAGAAGGAGCGGGTGGGAGGAGGGAGGCAGGTAGGGAGGGAGAGGGCGGGCAGCGGGCGGTGGTGGAATTGAATGCCGAGGAGCTGTGTTCTCACAGCCAGTGTTGCCATGGTTACCGGGGAATTCTGGCAAGTAGGGAAATTTCATTCACGTCAGTGTGAGGAAAGGGAGGGAAATATCAACAAAGCAAGAAAGAGAAAGATGAAAAAAAAGAAATACACAACTGAAAAAGAAAAAGATCAACCTTTGTGGGTCCTCCACCCCTCCCCTGGGCTCTGTCGCCTCCCTCCCTCTGTGGGTCCTCCACCCCTCCCCTGGTCTCTGTCGCCTCCCTTCCTCCCTCTGTGGGTCCTCCACCCCTCCCCTGGTCTCTGTCGCCTCCCTTCCTCCCTCTGTGGGTCCTCCACCCCTCCCCTGGTCTCTGTCGCCTCCCTTCCTCCCTCTGTGGGTCCTCCACCCCTCCCCTGGTCTCTGTCGCCTCCCTTCCTCCCTCTGTGGGTCCTCCACCCCTCCCCTGGTCTCTGTCGCCTCCCTTCCTCCCTCTGTGGGTCCTCCACCCCTCCCCTGGTCTCTGTCGCCTCCCTTCCTCCCTCTGTGGGTCCTCCACCCCTCCCCTGGGCTCTGTCGCCTGCCTCCCTCCCTCTGTGGGTCCTCCACCCCTCCCCTGGGCTCTGTCGCCTGCCTCCCTCTGTGGGTCCTCCACCCCTCCCCTGGGCTCTGTCGCCTCCCTCCCTCCCTCTGTGGGTCCTCCACCCCTCCCCTGGGCTCTGTCGCCTCCCTCCCTCCCTCTGTGGGTCCTCCACCCCTCCCCTGGTCTCTGTCGCCTCCCTCCCTCTGTGGGTCCTCCACCCCTCCCCTGGTCTCTGTCGCCTCCCTCCCTCTGTGGGTCCTCCACCCCTCCCCTGGTCTCTGTCGCCTGCCTCCCTCCCTCTGTGGGTCCTCCACCCCTCCCCTGGGCTCTGTCGCCTCCCTCCCTCTGTGGGTCCTCCACCCCTCCCCTGGGCTCTGTCGCCTCCCTCCCTCTGTGGGTCCTCCACCCCTCCCCTGGGCTCTGTCGCCTCCCTCCCTCTGTGGGTCCTCCACCCCTCCCCTGGGCTCTGTCGCCTCCCTTCCTCCCTCTGTGGGTCCTCCACCCCTCCCCTGGTCTCTGTCGCCTCCCTTCCTCCCTCTGTGGGTCCTCCACCCCTCCCCTGGTCTCTGTCGCCTCCCTTCCTCCCTCTGTGGGTCCTCCACCCCTCCCCTGGGCTCTGTCGCCTGCCTCCCTCCCTCTGTGGGTCCTCCACCCCTCCCCTGGGCTCTGTCGCCTGCCTCCCTCCCTCTGTGGGTCCTCCACCCCTCCCCTGGGCTCTGTCGCCTCCCTCCCTCCCTCTGTGGGTCCTCCACCCCTCCCCTGGGCTCTCTGTCGCCTCCCTCCCTCCCTCTGTGGGTCCTCCACCCCTCCCCTGGTCTCTGTCGCCTCCCTCCCTCTGTGGGTCCTCCACCCCTCCCCTGGGCTCTGTCGCCTCCCTCCCTCTGTGGGTCCTCCACCCCTCCCCTGGGCTCTGTCGCCTCCCTCCCTCTGTGGGTCCTCCACCCCTCCCCTGGGCTCTGTCGCCTCCCTCCCTCCCTCTGTGGGTCCTCCACCCCTCCCCTGGGCTCTGTCGCCTCCCTCCCTCCCTCTGTGGGTCCTCCACCCCTCCCCTGGGCTCTGTCGCCTCCCTCCCTCCCTCTGTGGGTCCTCCACCCCTCCCCTGGGCTCTGTCGCCTCCTCCCTCCCTCTGTGGGTCCTCCACCCCTCCCCTGGTCTCTGTCGCCTCCCTCCCTCCCTCCCCTCTGTGGGTCCTCCACCCCTCCCCTGGGCTCTGTCGCCTCCTCCCTCCCTCTGTGGGTCCTCCACCCCTCCCCTGGTCTCTGTCGCCTCCCTCCCTCCCTCCCTCTGTGGGTCCTCCACCCCTCCCCTGGGCTCTGTCGCCTCCCTCCCTCCCTCCCTCTGTGGGTCCTCCACCCCTCCCCTGGTCTCTGTCGCCTCCCTCCCTCCCTCTGTGGGTCCTCCACCACTCCCCTGGTCTCTGTCGCCTCCCTCCCTCCCTCCCTCTGTGGGTCCTCCACCCCTCCCCTGGGCTTTGTCGCCTCCTCCCTCCCTCTGTGGGTCCTCCACCCCTCCCCTGGTCTCTGTCCCCTCCCTCCCTCTGTGGGTCCTCCACCCCTCCCCTGGGCTCTGTCGCCTCCCTCCCTCCCTCTGTGGGTCCTCCACCCCTCCCCTGGTCTCTGTCGCCTCCCTCCCTCCCTCCCTCTGTGGGTCCTCCACCCCTCCCCTGGTCTCTGTCGCCTCCCTCCCTCTGTGGGTCCTCCACCACTCCCCTGGTCTCTGTCGCCTCCCTCCCTCCCTCTGTGGGTCCTCCACCCCTCCCCTGGGCTCTGTCGCCTCCCTCCCTCCCTCCCTCTGTGGGTCCTCCACCCCTCCCCTGGGCTCTGTCGCCTCCCAACCTCCCTCTCTGGGTCCTCCACCCCTCCCCTGGGCTCTGTCGCCTCCCTCCCTCCCTCCCTCTGTGGGTCCTCCACCCCTCCCCTGGGTTCTGTCGCCTCCCTCCCTCTGTGGGTCCTCCACCCCTCCCCTGGTCTCTGTCGCCTCCCTCCCTCCCTCTGTGGGTCCTCCACCCCTCCCCTGGGCTCTGTCGCCTCCCTCCCTCCCTCTGTGGGTCCTCCACCCCTCCCCTGGGCTCTGTCGCCTCCCTCCCTCCCTCTGTGGGTCCTCCACCCCTCCCCTGGTCTCTGTCGCCTCCCTCCCTCCCTCTGTGGGTCCTCCACCCATCCCCTGGGCTCTGTCGCCTCCCTCCCTCCCTCTGTGGGTCCTCCACCCCTCCCCTCGCCTCCCTCACTCCCTCCCTCTGTGGGTCCTCCACCCCTCCCTCACTCCCTCCCTCTGTGGGTCCTCCACCCCTCCCTCGCCTCCCTCCCTCCCTCCCTCTGTGGGTCCTCCACCCCTCCCCCTCGCCTCCCTCACTCCCTCCCTCTGTGGGTCCTCCACCCCTCCCCTGGGCTCTGTCGCCTCCCTCCCTCCCTCTGTGGGTCCTCCACCCCTCCCCTGGGCTCTGTCGCCTCCTCCCTCCCTCTGTGGGTCCTCCACCCCTCCCCTGGGCTCTGTCGCCTCCTCCCTCCCTCTGTGGGTCCTCCACCCCTCCCCTGGGCTCTGTCGCCTCCCTCCCTCCCTCTGTGGGTCCTCCACCCCTCCCCTGGGTTCTGTCGCCTCCCTCCCTCTGTGGGTCCTCCACCCCTCCCCTGGTCTCTGTCGCCTCCCTCCCTCCCTCTGTGGGTCCTCCACCCCTCCCCTGGGCTCTGTCGCCTCCCTCCCTCCCTCTGTGGGTCCTCCACCCCTCCCCTGGGCTCTGTCGCCTCCCTCCCTCCCTCTGTGGGTCCTCCACCCCTCCCCTGGGCTCTGTCGCCTCCTCCCTCCCTCTGTGGGTCCTCCACCCCTCCCCTGGTCTCTGTCGCCTCCTCCCTCCCTCTGTGGGTCCTCCACCCCTCCCCTGGGCTCTGTCGCCTCCTCCCTCCCTCTGTGGGTCCTCCACCCCTCCCCTGGGCTCTGTCGCCTCCCTCCCTCCCTCTGTGGGTCCTCCACCCCTCCCCTGGGTTCTGTCGCCTCCCTCCCTCTGTGGGTCCTCCACCCCTCCCCTGGTCTCTGTCGCCTCCCTCCCTCCCTCTGTGGGTCCTCCACCCCTCCCCTGGGCTCTGTCGCCTCCCTCCCTCCCTCTGTGGGTCCTCCACCCCTCCCCTGGGCTCTGTCGCCTCCCTCCCTCCCTCTGTGGGTCCTCCACCCCTCCCCTGGTCTCTGTCGCCTCCCTCCCTCCCTCTGTGGGTCCTCCACCCCTCCCCTGGGCTCTGTCGCCTCCCTCCCTCCCTCTGTGGGTCCTCCACCCCTCCCCCTCGCCTCCCTCACTCCCTCCCTCTGTGGGTCCTCCACCCCTCCCTCACTCCCTCCCTCTGTGGGTCCTCCACCCCTCCTCGCCTCCCTCCCTCCCTCTGTGGGTCCTCCACCCCTCCCCCTCGCCTCCCTCACTCCCTCCCTCTGTGGGTCCTCCACCCCTCCCCTGGGCTCTGTCGCCTCCATCCCTCCCTCTGTGGGTCCTCCACCCCTCCCCTGGGCTCTGTCGCCTCCTCCCTCCCTCTGTGGGTCCTCCACCCCTCCCCTGGTCTCTGTCGCCTCCTCCCTCCCTCTGTGGGTCCTCCACGCCTCCCCTGGGCTCTGTCGCCTCCTCCCTCCCTCTGTGGGTCCTCCACCCCTCCCCTGGGCTCTGTCGCCTCCCTCCCTCCCTCTGTGGGTCCTCCACCCCTCCCCTGGGCTCTGTCGCCTCCTCCCTCCCTCTGTGGGTACTCCACCCCTCCCCTGGTCTCTGTCGCCTCCTCCCTCCCTCTGTGGGTCCTCCACCCCTCCCCTGGGCTCTGTCGCCTCCCTCACTCCCTCCCTCTGTGGGTCCTCCACCCCCCCCTGGTCTCTGTCGCCTCCCTCCCTCCCTCTGTGGGTCCTCCACCACTCCCCTGGTCTCTGTCGCCTCCCTCCCTCCCTCTGTGGGTCCTCCACCCCCTCCCCTGGGCTCTGTCGCCTCCTCCCTCCCTCTGTGGGTCCTCCACCCCTCCCCTGTTCTCTATCGCCTCCCTCCCTCCCTCTGTGGGTCCTCCACCCCTCCCCTGGTCTCTGTCGCCTCCTCCCTCCCTCTGTGGGTCCTCCACCCCTCCCCTGGTCTCTGTCGCCTCCCTCCCTCCCTCTGTGGGTCCTCCACCCCTCCCCTGGGCTCTGTCGCCTCCTCCCTCCCTCTGTGGGTCCTCCACCCCTCCCCTGTTCTCTATCGCCTCCCTCCCTCCCTCTGTGGGTCCTCCACCCCTCCCCTGGTCTCTGTCGCCTCCTCCCTCCCTCTGTGGGTCCTCCACCCCTCCCCTGGGCTCTGTCGCCTCCCCTCCCTCCCTCTGTGGGTCCTCCACCCCTCCCCTGGGCTCTGTCGCCTCCCTCCCTCCCTCTGTGGGTCCTCCACCCCTCCCCTGGGCTCTGTCGCCTCCCTTCCTCCCTCTGTGGGTCCTCCACCCCTCCCCTGGGCTCTGTCGCCTCCTCCCTCCCTCTGTGGGTCCTCCACCCCTCCCCTGGTCTCTGTAGCCTCCCTCCCTCTGTGGGTCCTCCACCCCTCCCCTGGGCTCTGTCGCCTCCCTCCCTCCCTCTGTGTACGCACCCGGTGCTTTTTGTTTTCCGCCACCCTGTAAGTAAACACAACACCCACTCACAAAGCTTCCTATCCCTCCCAATCGTTCTCCAGGTATGGTAGAGAACAAAGAACACTAGAGCTATCAGTAGCTGCTCCTCTTCTGGGAAGAAGGAATGAGGAGGGAGCCAGTAGTGGTAGGAATCAGATCCATCCACTACCCCACACAGGTCATCTGAGCTGGCTGCTGACATGGCAGGAACTGGAACTAAGCGCTGTCGACCTGACGACTCTCTTGTCTGCTGCTGGGCTGTCAGGACTGGCTTCTGCACGTGGTGCCGCCCCGCCCTGTCTCTCCTCTCCTTGTCTCTCCTCTCCTTGTCTCTCCTCTCCTGACTCCCTGTGCGGCCACAAACACACACACAAACACAAACACACAGACACTGTCTCTCCCAGCACTGACTAAATGAAGCTGACAGGACCTGACAGCTGTATAGAGGCACAGGGAGCGCACACACACACACACACACACACACACACACACACACACACACACACACACACACACACACACACACACACACACACACACACACACACACACACACACACACACACACACACACACACACACACACACACACACACACACACACACACACCAGTGGAGGCTGCTGAAGGCAGGACGGCTCATAATAATGGCTGAAACGTGGTTTCCATGTGGTTGATACTACTCCATTGACTTCATTCCAGGCATTATTATGAGCCATCCTCCCGTTAGCAGCCTCCACATAATGTAAACATGCATGCTTGTAGTGGTACTTGTAGTTTCACCCACAGTTCCTCACAGTGGTCCTTGTATTTTCTTCCACAGTTCCCCACAGTGGTCCTTGTAGTTTCTTCCACAGTGCCCCACAGTGGTCCTTGTAGTTTCTTCCACAGTGTCCCACAGTGGTCCTTGTAGTTTCTTCCACAGTGTCCCACAGTGGTCCTTGTAGTTTCTTCCACAGTGCCCCACAGTGGTCCTTGTAGTTTCTTCCACAGTGTCCCACAGTGGTCCTTGTAGTTTCTTCCACAGTGTCCCACAGTGGTTTAACGTGTATGGAAGATAATGGTTAAGGGCTTCTGATGAGTCAGTCTGTGGATGGATGTACATGTAGATACTTGTCTGTGGGTAAAGTTCATCTATAGTCTTAGAAGCTTCTTGTGCTGTTGGCATGCATTGCAGTGTCCTGTGTGTCTTTGTGTTCTGTGTACTGTGTTTGAGTGTATGAACTGTGTTGATCTCACTGTAACCATCAGTTGCTAACCCATCTTCACTTCCTGTATTCCAGTGGCTGAGGAGGGACAGTGGGAGTGTGGGCTGTCATACGAATGCCGGACCCTCCTGTTCAAGGCCATTCACAACCTGCTGGAGAGGTACAGTACAATGAGCTGCTTGGAAAACGCCTTGTGTCATATAGTCTGGATGTAAAGTATCACATAAAGTAAGCTGAATATTCCCAGTCTAGTTATTGGCTATTTCTGCTCATATAACAATTTCTTCTCCGATCAACTGGGGAAAGACAGCAAAGAATTCTGGCAAAAATACCAAACCACCAATGGCTAAAAGACTACAAGTGATAATCAAATTATAACCTGGACTGAATCAATGACTCCAATAAACATTTCCCATCTGCTAAATGAACCAGGATATATTTGTTCTCAATTAAGTTAAACATCAATGATCATCATAAGGGGCAGGCTGAATGAACCTTATTACCTTGAGTCTACCTCCTCCTCTCTTCCAACTCTGTACCTCTGCACTATATTGGATTGTCATGAAGCCTTCAATAGAGCATGTATCTCAAGGAACTGTGTAACTCCATTGATGTGAGATGTATGAAAATACATGTATTATATTCTCTATTCTTCCCCGATTGGGTACATGTGTGACAATCTCTATGTGGAATGTCTGTGTCTATGTGCGTGTATGTTTGTGTGTTAATGGTCCTTTACCTGTGTGTGTGTGATACAGTTGTTTAATGTCTCCCATCCCCCAGGTGTTTGTTGGACAAGGACTTTGTACGGATCGGGAAGTGGTTCGTCAAGCCATATAAGTTGGAGGAGAAGCCTCTGGCCACCAGGTGAGCTAACCATCCTTCTCAATCCCACACACAACCTCCTCACAGCATCCCCGCCACGTTGTTCTGACACGGTGATAACTAGCGTGGCGTTAAGGGAGCGTTGGGGAGCTCTGGGGGAGTGTGACAGACAGGCGGTGTGAATGGTTGCCGTGCGGCGGCTGCTCCCACCCCATCTGGGATGTGGTGACACCTCTGGCTGCCTCTTGGCACCTGGTTGTGAGCCCCTCGGATCATGTCACCATGCTCGCAGGTGGGAACGGCTCGCTCTGTGAGACAGACGACTAGTCTGAAGTGTGTGTGTGTGACAGTGCAAGTGCTGGTCTGCCAGGCTGCCCGGGTGTGAGAGCTGAGCAGAGGAGGGGCTTGGGGCTGTGTGTGTGTGTGTGTGTGTGTGTGTGTGTGTGTGTGTGTGTGTGTGTGTGTGTGTGTGTGTGTGTGTGTGTGTGTGTGTGTGTGTGTGTGTGTGTGTGTGTGTGTGTGTGTCAGAGACTGACAGAGAACAAGAGCACAGGAGTGGGGCATGGTTGCACAGGAGTGGGGCATTTCCATGTAAAAGGAACCCATGAGCACCAACATGTGAAGTTCAGTTCAGTTGAGTAGAGTACAGTAGAGTACAGTAGAGTACAGCAGAGTACAGAACAGTAGAGTACAGTACAGTAGAGTACAGTAGAGTACAGCAGAGTACAGAACAGTAGAGTACTGTACAGTAGAGTACAGTAGAGTACAGTACAGTAGAGTACAGTAGAGTACAGCAGAGTACAGAACAGTAGAGTACTGTACAGTAGAGTACAGTAGAGTACAGCAGAGTACAGAACAGTAGAGTACTGTACAGTAGAGTACAGTAGAGTACAGCAGAGTACAGAACAGTAGAGTACTGTACAGTAGAGTACAGTAGAGTACTGTACAGTAGAGTACAGTAGAGTACAGCAGAGTACAGAACAGTAGAGTACTGTACAGTAGAGTACAGTAGAGTACAGTACAGTAGAGTACAGTAGAGTACAGCAGAGTACAGAACAGTAGAGTACTGTACAGTAGAGTATAGTAGAGTACAGTACAGTAGAGTACAGTACAGTAGAGTACAGTAGAGTACTGTACAGTAGAGTGCAGTAGAGTACAGGTGAGTACAGTACATTACTGTAGAGTACAGTAGAGTAGAGTACAGTACAGTAGAGTACAGTACAGCAGAGTACAGAACAGTACAGTAGAGTAGAGTACAGTACAGTAGAGTACAGTACAGTAGAGTACAGTACAGCAGAGTACAGTAGAGTACAGTACAGTAAAGTAGAGTACTTTACTGTACTATACCATACTGAACTCTACTCTACTGTGCTGTTCTGTGCTGTACTGTACTCTGTATACTTTACTGTACTATACTGTACTGTACTGAAATCTACTCTACTGTACTTTGATTTCTAAACTTGTGACACTATGATTGGCTCAGATTTGGTCCTGTCCTGACCAACCAAATTTGGTCTTGTTTGGGGTCAGAGGTCATTACAATAAAAGCAACGTGTAGAATAATACCCAAATATGCAAAAGGATAGTGTATATTTCTACCTCTGTACCTATTCAGGATACATCACCATGAAGAGAAGGACATTCATATCCATAATTATGCATTCCTGTGTAGTACAGATCAGGGACTCATGATGAAATTCTGCTACGGTAATTCTGTTACCGGGTCTAAATCCACTTCACTTACTGTAGTTCAACCAGCTCAACAACTCAAAGTCAAGGTGTCATGTCATGGCGGACCCCCTTCTTTCTGCAGACATCTTTCAATCTTCATTTGCGGCAGATCTTTTTGGAAAACGTGGTGATATAAAAAACTGAAGGAGATTTTACCGGAATTCTGTCACTACACTTTGCATCTGCACAGTAATGTGTTTTTGTAAAATGTTCAGTCTATACTGTTAGAAGTAGTCCTTGTGCGTATCGTTGTTGGTTTCTTAAACTTTAAAATCACTGGTTTTTGTTTGTCATACATTTTAAAGTGAAAACTCTGAGTCTCAACGCAATTATGTTATCGTGGAATTGCCCTGTAGCTCTACTTGTTGCTTTGCTTGAGTTCGGTGTATTATTTGAGTTTTCTTTCAAAATACCCACTATGTACAGTAAGCTGGATATAATTCCATCTGTGCATCAATTAGAGACATATTCATATCTACTAGGTTACAGGAAACAATTAAGTCAAAGACACGAATCATCTAAAATATTGTAATACTGATATTGATATAAAATATTGTAATATAGAGAGAATCATGACATATCTTAAGTTGTTAAATAGTTCAAATTATGCAAATACATTGAGTTACATTTTGAAAAAGTTGAGAACCTCTCCATATCTAGTAAGCCAAATGTGTTTTTAGGAGTGAGATCCTCTCCGATGTAGCTGTGGAGATTCCAGCCAGCAATGAAGATGCCCGCTGTGGCACAATTCCAAAGGTGTTGAAGGAATCAAGTGTAACTCATTCCTAGTTTAGGACACAGCATGCAGGAAATAGGAACGAGAGAGAGAGGAGAGAAGGCAGATAACAGAAAGACACGTGTGCATTAAAACAGAAGCCCACTACTCAGCCTCTGTTTGTCGTAAGCGCTTTTAGAGCATCCTCTAACCAAACCAGGAAATTAAGTCTCACAAAATAACACCGCCGTTGCCTCGTCGTCGTTTGAGCTACGGCAGCTCTACCAAGCAATCACAATTAAAGTGTGTGGGCGTCCTAAACTGTCATGGATGCGATGTCTTCTCTAAATCATGTCGTCTTCTGCGCTGCGTTTAGTGTGAACATTGTCTTCATTGTGCCACAGTTTGCTTCAGTTTTTAATGAGTTTGCAGCGTGCTAATTAATTTGCCTATTAAGACGCCTTTGTCTTTGCTTTGACTGTGTAGAGAAAAAATTGTGAGAGGGAGAGGGGAAGAGAGAGGGAGAGAAAGAGAGATAGAAAGGAAGAGGGGGGGAAGGGGGAGTCGTTGAGAGATCAGTCAGCTCAAGTGTTGATGCAAAGTGAGGAGGAGAAGTGGGAGGAGGGAGAGAGGAGAGAACTGAGGAGAAGAGGGAGGAGGGAGAGAGGAGAGAACTGAGGAGGAGAAGTGGGAGGAGGGAGAGAGGAGAGAACTGAGTAGGAGAATAGGGAGAGAGGAGAGAACTGAGTAGGAGAAGACGGAGAGAGGATAGAACTGAGGAGGAGAAGAGGGAAAGAGGAGAGAACTGAGGAGGAGAAGAGAGAGAGAGGAGAGAACTGAGGAGGAGAAGAGGGAGAGAGGAGTGAACTGAAGAGGAGAAGAGGGAGAGAGGAGAGAACTGAGGAGGAGAAGAGGGAGAGGAGAGAACTGAGGATGAGAAGAGGGAGAGAGGAGAGAACTGAGGAGGAGAATAGGGAGAGAGGAGTGAACTGAGTAGGAGAAGAGGGAGAGAGGATAGAACTGAGGAGGAGAAGAGGGAAGAGGGAGAGAGCTGAGGAGGAGAAGAGGGAGAGAGGAGAGAACTGAGGAGAAGAGGGAGAGAGGAGAGAACTGAGGAGGAGAAGAGGGAGAGAGGAGAGAACTGAGGAGGAGAAGAGGGAGAGAGGAGAGAACTGAGGAGGAGAAGAGGGAGAGAGGAGAGAACTGAGGAGGAGAATAGGGAGAGAGGAGTGAACTGAGGAGGAGAATAGGGAGAGAGGAGAGAACTGAGGAGGAGAAGAGGGAGAGAGGAGAGAACTGAGGAGGAGAAGAGGGAGAGAGGAGAGAACTGAGGAGGAGAAGAGGGAGAGAGGAGAGAACTGAGGAGGAGAAGAGGGAGAGAGGAGAGAACTGAGGAGGAGAATAGGGAGAGAGGAGTGAACTGAGTAGGAGAATAGGGAGAGAGGAGAGAACTGAGGAGGAGAAGAGGGAGAGAGGAGAGAACTGAGGAGGAGAAGAGAGAGAGAGGATAGAACTGAGGAGGAGAAGAGGGAGAGAGGAGGAACTGAGTAGGAGAAGAGGGAGAGAGGAGAGAACTGAGGAGGAGAAGAGGGAGAGAGGAGAGAACTGAGTAGGAGAATAGGGAGAGAGGAGAGAACTGAGGAGGAGAAGAGGGAGAGAGGATAGAACTGAGGAGGAGAAGAGGGAAGAGGGAGAGAGCTGAGGAGGAGAAGAGGGAGAGAGGAGAGAACTGAGGAGGAGAAGAGGGAGAGAGGAGAGAACTGAGGAGGAGAATAGGGAGAGAGGAGAGAACTGAGGAGGAGAAGAGGGAGAGAGGAGAGAACTGAGGAGGAGAATAGGGAGAGAGGAGAGAGCTGAGGAGGAGAATAGGGAGAGAGGAGAGAACTGAGGAGGAGAAGAGGGAGAGAGGAGAGAACTGAGGAGGAGAAGAGGGAGAGAGGAGTGAACTGAGGAGGAGAAGAGGGAGAGAGGAGAGAACTGAGTAGGAGAATAGGGAGAGAGGAGAGAACTGAGGAGGAGAAGAGGGAGAGAGGATAGAACTGAGGAGGAGAAGAGGGAAGAGGGAGAGAGCTGAGGAGGAGAAGAGGGAGAGAGGAGAGAACTGAGGAGGAGAAGAGGGAGAGAGGAGAGAACTGAAGAGGAGAAGAGGGAGAGAGGAGAGAACTGAGTAGGAGAATAGGGAGAGAGGAGAGAACTGAGGAGGAGAAGAGAGAGAGAGGAGAGAACTGAGGAGGAGAAGAGGGAGAGAGGAGTGAACTGAGGAGGAGAAGAGGGAGAGAGGAGAGAACTGAGTAGGAGAATAGGGAGAGAGGAGAGAACTGAGGAGGAGAAGAGGGAGAGAGGAGAGAACTGAGGAGGAGAAGAGGGAGAGAGGAGAGAACTGAGGAGGAGAATAGGGAGAGAGGAGTGAACTGAGGAGGAGAATAGGGAGAGAGGAGAGAACTGAGGAGGAGAAGAGGGAGAGAGGAGAGAACTGAGGAGGAGAAGAGGGAGAGAGGAGAGAACTGAGGAGGTGAAGAGGGAGAGAGGAGAGAACTGAGGAGGAGAAGAGGGAGAGAGGAGAGAACTGAGGAGGAGAATAGGGAGAGAGGAGTGAACTGAGTAGGAGAATAGGGAGAGAGGAGAGAACTGAGGAGGAGAAGAGGGAGAGAGGAGAGAACTGAGGAGGAGAAGAGAGAGAGAGGATAGAACTGAGGAGGAGAAGAGGGAGAGAGGAGTGAACTGAGTAGGAGAAGAGGGAGAGAGGAGAGAACTGAGGAGGAGAAGAGGGAGAGAGGAGAGAACTGAGTAGGAGAATAGGGAGAGAGGAGAGAACTGAGGAGGAGAAGAGGGAGAGAGGATAGAACTGAGGAGGAGAAGAGGGAAGAGGGAGAGAGCTGAGGAGGAGAAGAGGGAGAGAGGAGAGAACTGAGGAGGAGAAGAGGGAGAGAGGAGAGAACTGAGGAGGAGAATAGGGAGAGAGGAGAGAACTGAGGAGGAGAAGAGGGAGAGAGGAGAGAACTGAGGAGGAGAATAGGGAGAGAGGAGAGAGCTGAGGAGGAGAATAGGGAGAGAGGAGAGAACTGAGGAGGAGAAGAGGGAGAGAGGAGAGAACTGAGGAGGAGAAGAGGGAGAGAGGAGTGAACTGAGGAGGAGAAGAGGGAGAGAGGAGAGAACTGAGTAGGAGAATAGGGAGAGAGGAGAGAACTGAGGAGGAGAAGAGGGAGAGAGGATAGAACTGAGGAGGAGAAGAGGGAAGAGGGAGAGAGCTGAGGAGGAGAAGAGGGAGAGAGGAGAGAACTGAGGAGGAGAAGAGGGAGAGAGGAGAGAACTGAAGAGGAGAAGAGGGAGAGAGGAGAGAACTGAGTAGGAGAATAGGGAGAGAGGAGAGAACTGAGGAGGAGAAGAGAGAGAGAGGAGAGAACTGAGGAGGAGAAGAGGGAGAGAGGAGTGAACTGAGGAGGAGAAGAGGGAGAGAGGAGAGAACTGAGTAGGAGAATAGGGAGAGAGGAGAGAACTGAGGAGGAGAAGAGGGAGAGAGGAGAGAACTGAGGAGGAGAAGAGGGAGAGAGGAGAGAACTGAAGAGGAGAAGAGGGAGAGAGGAGAGAACTGAGGAGGAGAAGAGGGAGAGAGGATAGAACTGAGGAGGAGAAGAGGGAGAGAGGAGAGAACTGAGGAGGAGAAGAGGGAGAGAGGAGAGAACTGAGGAGGAGAATAGGGAGAGAGGAGTGAACTGAGTAGGAGAATAGGGAGAGAGGAGAGAACTGAGGAGGAGAAGAGAGAGAGAGGATAGAACTGAGGAGGAGAAGAGGGAAGAGGGAGAGAGCTGAGGAGGAGAAGAGGGAGAGAGGAGAGAACTGAGGAGGAGAAGAGGGAGAGAGGAGAGAACTGAAGAGGAGAAGAGGGAGAGAGGAGAGAACTGAGGAGGAGAAGAGGGAGAGAGGATAGAACTGAGGAGGAGAAGAGGGAGAGAGGAGAGAACTGAGGAGGAGAAGAGGGAGAGAGGAGAGAACTGAGGAGGAGAAGAGGGAGAGAGGAGAGAACTGAGGAGGAGAAGAGGGAGAGAGGAGTGAACTGAGGAGGAGAAGAGGGAGAGAGGAGAGAACTGAGTAGGAGAATAGGGAGAGAGGAGAGAACTGAGGAGGAGAAGAGGGAGAGAGGAGAGAACTGAGGAGGAGAAGAGGGAGAGAAGAGAGAACTGAAGAGGAGAAGAGGGAGAGAGGAGAGAACTGAGGAGGAGAAGAGGGAGAGAGGATAGAACTGAGGAGGAGAAGAGGGAGAGAGGAGAGAACTGAGGAGGAGAAGAGGGAGAGAGGAGAGAACTGAGGAGGAGAAGAGGGAGAGAGGGAAATAGAAAAGAAAAATGCTTGCGTGCGCAACTCAGGGAAGAGCTGGAGGACAGAGAGGAGAAACTGTATCACTCTGAACGAGTACTGGAGCAGGAGCGAGTGAGTGAAGAAGTGAGAAGGAGGAGAGGAAACTGTCCTAAACAAGGGGAATGGTAGATGTGTTGAGTTCCAGTGATGGAATCTGTGTGTTCCTGCTGCTGTGTGATGATGATGTGTCTGTTTTAAGTGGAGGGGGGATAAACCGCTAGACTGTAGTCCCTATAGAACATCATGGCCCCTCTGCTTTGAAAGAGGAGTTGAGTTGTGGGGGTTGGACAAATGTGACCCCCTCTTGACACTCCTTAGAGCTATAAGGAGAGGGTTGTGAGGCTGGGGGTGTGTATGGAAGTGGGAGGGGGGGCTGAGTGTCTTGCTGAGGCTCGGGGAGACTGGGCTGGGGCTTCAAGAGTGCAGGACTTTCCCAGAGAGACCAGATTTGGCTAGCCCCCATGCTGGGCTTTGAGAGGCCTGTGTGTGTGTGTGTGTGTGTGTGTGTGTGTGTGTGTGTGTGTGTGTGTGTGTGTGTGTGTGTGTGTGTGTGTGTGTGTGTGTGTGTGTGTGTGTGTGTGTGTGTGTGTGTGTGTGTGTGTGTGTGTGTGTGTGTGTGTGTGTGTGTGTGTGTGTGTGTGTGAATCTGGATAGCAGTGCTGGAACCGCGTGCTGTGTGTGAGAGGGGGTCCTACAGTATGTGAGGGAAGAGGGACTTGCCCCTGTGGCACCCACCTGATTCTTCTCCAGTTTGACAGCTTTGTCTGTGCACACTGTCAGCTGGTGCACCCCCTGCCAAGCCTGACCCACTGCCTTCCTGTGAATTATTGAACAGACTGCTCTGGGGAGAGAGAGAGAGAGAGACAGGGAGAGGGATAGAGATGGAGAAAGAGGGAGCGAGAGAGAGAGAGGGATAGAGATGGAGAGAGAGCGAGAGAGAGAGAGACAGGGAGAGGGATAGAGATGGAGAGAGAGCGGGAGAGAGAGAGAGACAGGGAGAGGGATAGAGATTGAGAAAGAGGGAGCGAGAGAGAGAGAGAGGGATAGAGATGGAGAGAGGGAGAGAGAGAGAGAGAGAGAGAGAGAGAGAGAGAGAGAGAGAGAGAGAGAGAGAGAGACAGAGACAGAGACAGAGACAGAGACAGAGAGAGACGGATAAAAAGAGAGAGAGGGATAGAGATGGATAAAAAGAGAGAGAGAGAGAGGGATAGAGATGGATAAAAAGAGAGAGAGAGAGAGGGATAGAGATGGATAAAAAGAGAGAGAGAGAGAGAGGGATAGAGATGGATAAAAAGAGAGAGAGAGAGGGATAGAGATGGATAGAGAGAGAGAGAGAGAGAGAGAGAGAGAGGGACAGGGAGAGGGACAGGGAGAGGGATAGAGAGAGAGAGAGAGAGAGAGAGAGAGAGAGAGAGAGAGAGAGAGAGAGCGATAGAGATGGAGAAAGAGAGAGCGAGAGAGAGAGAGCGATAGAGATGGAGAAAGAGAGAGCGAGAGAGAGAGAGAAAGTTGGGAAAATACAGCATCATTCCTCTATCGTGATCACACACAATTGAACAAAGACGTGTAAAGAAGCAAATGCACACTCACACTGAACAACATGCACACATTACCCCCCCACACATACATACACACACGCACACACACTTGACATGACCAACCCACAACACAATTCACAGAGGTCAGCCTTCACAGAGCCCAGTTACCAGTGACATCATGCCACTGGGGCTGCCTCCTTTGTGCCTTCACTGCCTTGTCCTGTATGTACTTCCATTGAGAAGCGCTATCCCCTCTCTGTCTCATAGGGGGCGCTAAATGGACTGTATCCACCTGTCTGCCCTTGTTCCGTGCCTTTGCGCTGGCTTTGTCAGTCTCTGGTGTTTATTCCCATGTGCCCCTTGGGCATGAGGAGGATTGGCACATCTATGAAGAGATGCCCCCCTCCCTGTAGACGGCACACGCTCCCTCTTTTCCTACTCTTCCCTCTCTTTGTGTCTGAGAGCCAGGAAAAGACTGTGTGTTGGTTACGGATTGCATCAGATGCTGAGAGAGAGAGAGAGAGAGAGAGAGAGAGAGAGAGAGAGAGAGAGAGAGAGAGAGAGAGAGAGAGAGAGAGAGAGAGAGAGAGAGAGAGAGAGAGAGAGAGAGAGAGAGAGAGAGAGAGAGAGAGAGAGAGAGAGAGAGAGAGAGAGAGAATTGGAGGGAGAGATGAAGAAAGAGATAGCTGTGGAGAGTAAAAAAATAAAAATAAATGAAGCATTACCAGAGACAGCTGAATGATTGCAGTGTATAGAAGTGGTAGCAGGGCTTCTCCTCCTCTCCTGTACTCTACGCATGCTATACATAGACATTTATTCAGCTGCACTACCTTCATTCATATGCATTATTTTCTGTCCATATGCTCATGCATACAGACACTGTACAATACAGATGTAGGATCTTAATTTGAGTCAGTTTGCTACAGCAGGAAAATAATCCTGCATCATCAGGAAATGTGAATTATTATGTGCAATATAATTAATGGACATTTTTGGGGGTTTGATGCATTTTTCGTAGGAACATTTCTGAAATATCAAAGTGGAAATGACAAACTTCAGAAGCCTTTTAAAACCTAAAATACACGACTAGTTTTACATTTCCCGCAGGAATGTTCTCCTGCAACAAGGGTGATCAAATTAAGATCCTACATATGTATATTCACGATTAGGTGCTATTCTCTGGTCCTCTCAACTCACTGTCTGTTGATGTGTGCCAGACAAAGAATTACGCTTTTTAGGTACTTTTGTAGTGTGAGGGATAATTCATTTTCTTTGCATACCAACACTGCAAATGGGTGTATGAATATTGGTGCGTGTGTATATTGCATGCATATGGTGTTTGTGTGTATGTATTAGAGGTCAACCGATTATGGTTTTTCAAAGCCGATACCGATTATTGGAGGACCAAAAAAGCCGATACCGACTAATCGGACCCTTTTTATATATATATTTGTAATAATGACAATTACAGCAATACTGAATGAACACTTATTTTAAATTAATATAATACATCAATAACATACATTTAGTCTCAAATAAATAATAAAACATGTTCAATTTGGTTTAAATAATGCAAAAACACAGTGTTGGAGAAGAAAGTATAAGTGCAATATGTGCCATGTAAAAAAGCTAACGTTTAAGTTCCTTGCTCAGAACATATGAAAGCTGGTGGTTCCTTTTAACATGAGTCTTCAATATATTCCCAGGTAAAAAGTTTTAGGTTGTAGTTATTATAGGACTATTTCTCTCTATACCATTTGTAATTCATATACCTTTGACTGTTGGATGTTCTAATAGGTACATTAGTATTGCCAGCCTAATCTCGGGGGTTGATAGGCTTGAAGTCATAAACAGCGCAATGCTTGAAGCACAGCGAAGAGCTGCTGGCAAATGCAGGAAATTGCTGTTTGAATGAATACTTACGAGCCTGCTGCTGCCTACCATCGCTCAGTCAGACTGCTTTAACAGATCATAGACTTAATTATAATATAATAACACACAGAAACACGAGCCGTAGGTCATTAATATGGTCAAATCAAATCAGGAAACTATAATTTCGAAAACAATTCGTTTATTCTTTCAATGAAATACGGAACCGTTCCGTATTTTATCTAACGGGTGGCACTACCTTCAATATTATGTCATAATTATGTACAATTCTGGCAAATTAATTACGGTCTTTGTTAGGAAGAAATGGTCTTCGCACAGTTCGCAACGAGCCAGGCGGCCCAAACTGCTGCATATACCCTGACTCTGCTTACACTGAACGCAAGTGACACAATTTCCCCAGTTAAAACAAATTCATGTTAGCAGGCAACATTAACTAAATATGCAGGTTTAAAAAAATATATACTTGTATATTGATTTTAAGAAAGGCATTGATGTTTATGGTTAGGTACACATTGGTGCAACGACAGTACTTTTTACACTAATGCGCTTGTTAAATCACCCGTTTGGCGCAGTAGGCTGATTCAATGATAAATTAACAGGCACCACATTGATTATATGCAATGCAGGACAAGCTAGATTAACTAGTAATATCATCAACCATGTGTAGTTAACTAGTGATTATGTTAAGATTGATTGTTTTTTATAAGATAAGTTTAATGCTAGCTAACACCTTATCTTGGTTCCTTGCTGCACTTCCGTAACAGGTAGTCAGCCTGCCACGCAGTCTCCTCGTGGAGTGCAATGTAATCGGCCATAATCGGTGTCCAAAAATGCCGATTACTAATTGTGATGAAAACTTGAAATCGTCCCTAATTAATCGGCCATTCCGATTAAACGGTCGACCTCTAGTATGTATGTGAGTGTATGCATGTGTCTTATAGTGTGTGTGTGCTCCTAGTATGAGGCTGTTTGGATGGCTTCCCTCACTCCCCTCTCCCCTCAGCCAGGAGGGAGCCAATGACATTGAGACATTAACCATCTCCCTGGCAACGGACATTTGGTGTCAGGCTACATCACAAGGTCACTCCATTACCTCAGGAAGGTCAAATAAAGGAGACCCCCCCCCATCTTTTCCCCGCTCCCCCCCACACCTTCACATCCGGAGAGATGCATCTCAGAGTGGCGTGTTAATTGTTTCCCATTGCGGGTGGCTAAGAGGATGGAACAGATCACTGGCAGTTCATTCTACTGGTTTGACTGCTCTGAAGCCTCAGTGATTGTGGCACACTCCTAAGGGATAAGGAGGGCTTGCTCTGAGCTGAACCTGGCTACGGTGTGTGTTTGTGTTTACACACATTTGTGTAGGGGTCCTGGTGCAGTGCAGGCATGTGCATCCAATGGTTTCCATTGCAATTGACTCGTAGGGTATGGTTGAGTGGCTCAGGCGTTTCCCTCCTTTTAACCGCTGGGCTTTCTTCATGGGATACTGCTCAGTTTAGCCCCTTTCAACTGGAAGATGACTGAAGAGCGCGAAGGGAAAGAAGCTGAGAACATACTGCGCCTTTTTCTGAGAACATACTGCGCCTTTTTCTGCCAGTCATTTACCAACCAGTCTGTTACAGTACATACTACTGCTTAGGAATGATAGTAATGGCATCCGCAGTCATTTACCAACCGGCCTGTTACAGTACATACTACTGCTTAGGAATGATAGTAATGGCATCCGCAGTCATTTACCAACCGACCTGTTACAGTACATACTACTGCTTAGGAATGATAGTAATGGCATCCGCAGTCATTTACCAACCGGCCTGTTACAGTACATACTACTGCTTAGGAATGATAGTAATGGCATCCGCAGTCATTTACCAACCTGCCTGTTACAGTACATACTACTGCCGCAGTCATTTACCAACCAGCCTGTTACAGTACATACTACTGCTTAGGAATGATAGTAATGGGTAGTGGGTTCGATCCCCGGGACCACCCATACGTAGAATGTATGCACACATGACTGTAAGTCGCTTTGGATAAAAGCGTCTGCTAAATGGCATATATTATTATTATTATTATCCGCAGTTATTTACTGTTCATTTCTTTTCATTTGTATGTGATCAGGTTAAATCATTGTGGTTTACATCAGCATTGTAATTGGTGGGATGAAAGTATCATAGAAAACACACCCTGATTTATTTCTGAGTGGCTCAATTCATCATGGTGACTCCCAGACATATTACTGTTCAGCTGAACAACAACACTACTGGGGAATGGAACAATACCACATCAGTGACCTGTGATAATGCTAGACTTGTTTTAGACACCATCAGGGTTGGGGTCAGAACTGTTTCAATTCTACCAGAAATTTCTTACGTGCAAAATGTTGCCATTAATTGTCAGTTAGGAATATACTTCAAATTTTCTCCTGTCTCATATTTATATATTTTTCCTATCGCGCCCTCATTGTCCCCCAGCTGCCCACCTCCTCATCTCCCCATCTCCTCACCTCCTCACCTCCCCACCTCCTCACCTTCTCACCTCCCCACCTCCTCACCTTCCCACCTCCTCACCTCCCCACCTCACCTCCCCACATCACCACCTCCTCACCTCCTCACCTTCCCACCTCCCCACCTCACCTCCCCACATCACCACCTCCTCACCTCCTCACCTTCCCACCTCCTCACCTCCCCACCTCACCTCCCCACATCACCACCTCACCACCTCACATCACCACCTCACCTCCTCACATCACCACTTCACCTCCCCACATCACCTCCTCACCACCTCACATCACCACCTCACCTCCCCACATCACCACCTCACCACCTCTTCTACCCACATCATCACCTCACATCACCTCCTCACCTCCTCACCTCCCCACCACACCTCCTGACCACCTCACCACCTCCTCACCTCCCCACATCACCACCTCACATTCACCACCTCACCACCTCATCTCTTCACCACCTCACATCACCACCTCACCACCTCACCACCTCCTCACCTCACCACCTCACCACCTCCTCACCTCCCCACATCACCACCTCCTCACATCACCATCTCCCCACCTCCCTCATCACCACCTCACCTCCCCACATCACCTCCTCACCTCACCAACTGCACATCACCACCTCACCACCTCTCCACCTTATCACCACCTCACCACCCCACCTCCTCACATCACCACCTCACCACCTCACATCACCACCTCTCCACCTCATCACCACCTCACCACCTCTCCTCCCCACCTCCTCACATCACCACCTCATCTCCTCACCACCTCACCTACTCACCTCCCCACATCACCACCTCCTCACATCACCACCTCCTCACATCCCCACATCACCTCCCCACATCACCTCCTCACATCACCACCTCCTCACATCACCACCTCACCTCCTCACCGCCTCACCGATCTCACCTCCTCACCTCCCCACATCACCACCTCACCTCCTCACCACCTCCTCACCTCTCTACATAACCACCTCCTCACATTTACATTTACATTACATTTAAGTCATTTAGCAGACGCTCTTATCCAGAGCGACTTACAAATTGGTGCATTCACCTTATGACATCCAGTGGGACAGTCACTTAACAATAGTGCATCTAAAACTTAGGGGGGGGGTGGGGTGAGAGGGATTACTTATCCTATCCTAGGTATTCCTTAAAGAGGTGGGGTTTCAGGTGTCTCCGGAAGGTGGTGATTGACTCCGCTGTCCTGGCGTCGTGAGGGAGTTTGTTCCACCATTGGGGGGGCCAGGGCAGCGAACAGTTTTGACTGGGCTGAGCGGGAGCTGTACTTCCTCAGTGGTAGGGAGGCGAGCAGGCCAGAGGTGGATGAACGCAGTGCCCTTGTTTGGGTGTAGGGCCTGATCAGAGCCTGGAGGTACTGAGGTGCCGTTCCCCTCACAGCTCCGTAGGCAAGCACCATGGTCTTGTAGCGGATGCGAGCTTCAACTGGAAGCCAGTGGAGAGAACGGAGGAGCGGGGTGACGTGAGAGAACTTGGGAAGGTTGAACACCAGACGGGCTGCGGCGTTCTGGATGAGTTGAAGGGGTTTAATGGCACAGGCAGGGAGCCCAGCCAACAGCGAGTTGCAGTAATCCAGACGGGAGATGACAAGTGCCTGGATTAGGACCTGCGCCGCTTCCTGTGTGAGGCAGGGTCGTACTCTGCGGATGTTGTAGAGCATGAACCTACAGGAACGGGCCACCGCCTTGATGTTGGTTGAGAACGACAGGGTGTTGTCCAGGATCACGCCAAGGTTCTTGGCGCTCTGGGAGGAGGACACAATGGAGTTGTCAACCGTGATGGCGAGATCATGGAACGGGCAGTCCTTCCCCGGGAGGAAGAGCAGCTCCGTCTTGCCGAGGTTCAGCTTGAGGTGGTGATCCGTCATCCACACTGATATGTCTGCCAGACATGCAGAGATGCGATTCGCCACCTGGTCATCAGAAGGGGGAAAGGAGAAGATTAATTGTGTGTCGTCTGCATAGCAATGATAAGAGAGACCATGTGAGGTTATGACAGAGCCAAGTGACTTGGTGTATAGCGAGAATAGGAGAGGGCCAAGAACAGAGCCCTGGGGGACACCAGTGGTGAGAGCGCGTGGTGAGGAGACAGATTCTCGCCACGCCACCTGGTAGGAGCGACCTGTCAGGTAGGACGCAATCCAAGCGTGGGCCGCGCCGGAGATGCCCAACTCGGAGAGGGTGGAGAGGAGGATCTGATGGTTCACAGTATCGAAGGCAGCCGATAGATCTAGAAGGATGAGAGCAGAGGAGAGAGAGTTAGCTTTAGCAGTGCGGAGCGCCTCCGTGATACAGAGGAGAGCAGTCTCAGTTGAATGACTAGTCTTGAAACCTGACTGATTTGGATCAAGAAGGTCATTCAGAGAGAGATAGCGGGAGAGCTGGCCAAGGACGGCACGTTCAAGAGTTTTGGAGAGAAAAGAAAGAAGGGATACTGGTCTGTAATTGTTGACATCGGAGGGATCGAGTGTAGGTTTTTTCAGAAGGGGTGCAACTCTCGCTCTCTTGAAGACGGAAGGGACGTAGCCAGCGGTCAGGGATGAGTTGATGAGCGAGGTGAGGTAAGGGAGAAGGTCTCCGGAAATGGTCTGGAGAAGAGAGGAGGGGATAGGGTCAAGCGGGCAGGTTGTTGGGCGGCCGGCCGTCACAAGACGCGAGATTTCATCTGGAGAGAGAGGGGAGAAAGAGGTCAGAGCACAGGGTAGGGCAGTGTGAGCAGAACCAGCGGTGTCGTTTGACTTAGCAAACGAGGATCGGATGTCGTCGACCTTCTTTTCAAAATGGTTGACGAAGTCATCTGCAGAGAGGGAGGAGGGGGAGGGGGCGGAGGATTCAGGAGGGAGGAGAAGGTGGCAAAGAGCTTCCTAGGGTTAGAGGCAGATGCTTGGAATTTAGCGTGGTAGAAAGTGGCTTTAGCAGCAGAGACAGAGGAGGAAAATGTAGAGAGGAGGGAGTGAAAGGATGCCAGGTCCGCAGGGAGGCGAGTTTTCCTCCATTTCCGCTCGGCTGCCCGGAGCCCTGTTCTGTGAGCTCGCAATGAGTCATCGAGCCACGGAGCGGGAGGGGAGGACCGAGCCGGCCTGGAGGATAGGGGACATAGAGAGTCAAGGGATGCAGAGAGGGAGGAGAGGAGGGTTGAGGAGGCAGAATCAGGAGATAGGTGGGAGAAGGTTTGAGCGGAGGGAAGAGATGATAGGATGGAAGAGGAGAGAGTAGCGGGGGAGAGAGAGCGAAGGTTGGGACGGCGCGATACCATCCGAGTAGGGGCAGTGTGGGAGGTGTTGGATGAGAGCGAGAGGGAAAAGGATACAAGGCAGTGGTCGGAGACTTGGAGGGGAGTTGCAATGAGGTTAGTGGAAGAACAGCATCTAGTAAAGATGAGGTCGAGCGTATTGCCTGCCTTGTGAGTAGGGGGGAAGGTGAGAGGGTGAGGTCAAAAGAGGAGAGGAGTGGAAAGAAGGAGGCAGAGAGGAAAGAGTCAAAGGTAGACGTGGGGAGGTTAAAGTCGCCCAGAACTGTGAGAGGTGAGCCGTCCTCAGGAAAGGAGCTTATCAAGGCATCAAGCTCATTGATGAACTCTCCGAGGGAACCTGGAGGGCGATAAATGATAAGGATGTTAAGCTTGAAAGGGCTAGTAACTGTGACAGCATGGAATTCAAAGGAGGCGATAGACAGATGGGTAAGGGGAGAAAGAGAGAATGACCACTTGGGAAAGATGAGGATCCCGGTGCCACCACCCCGCTGACCAGACGCTCTCGGGGTGTGCGAGAACACGTGGGCGGACGAAGAGAGAGCAGTAGGAGTAGCAGTGTTGTCTGTGGTGATCCATGTTTCCGTCAGTGCCAAGAAGTCGAGGGACTGGAGGGAGGCATAGGCTGAGATGAACTCTGCCTTGTTGACCGCAGATTGGCAGTTCCAAAGGCTACCGGAGACCTTGAACTCCACGTGGGTCGTGCGCGCTGGGACCACCAGAGTAGGGTGGCCGCGGCCACGCGGTGAGGAGCGTTTGTATGGTCTGTGCAGAGAGGAGAGAACAGGGATAAACAGACACATAGTTGACAGGCTACAGAAGAGGCTACGCTAATGCAAAGGAGATTGGAATGACAAGTGGACTACACGTCTCGAATGTTCAGAAAGTTAAGCTACGTAGCAAGAATCTTATTGACTAAAATGATTAAAATGATACAGTACTGCTGAAGTAGGCCAGCTGGCAGTGGGTGCGTTGTTGACACTACACTAATCACGTCGTTCCGTTGAGTGTAATAGTTTCTGCAGTGTTGCTATTCGGGGGCTAGCAGGCTAGCTAGCAGTGTTGTTTACGTTACGTTGCGTTAAAAGAACGACAATAGATGGCTAGCGAACCTAGAAAATCGTTCTAGACTACACAATTATCTTTGATACAAAGACGGCTATGTAGCTAGCTAAGTAGCTAGCTACGATCAAACAAATCAAACCGTTGTACTGTAATGAAATGAAGTGAAAATGTGATACTACCTGTGAATGCGACCGGGTAGTTGAGTTCTATACAGAAGACGTTGGCTAGCGTTGGCTAGCTAGCAGAGTCACCTACGTTAAGGACGACAAATAGCTGGCTAGCTAACCTCGGTAAATTAAGATAATCACTCTAAGACTACACACTCTAAACCTAAACAACACAATTATCTTGGATACGATGATACGAAGACAGCAAAGACAGCTATGTAGCTAGCTAACACTAAACTAATCAAGTCGTTCAGTTGAGTGTAATAGTTTCTCCAGTGCAGCTAATCAGTGGACGTTAGCTAGCTGGCTAGTGAAGACTACGTTAGGACGGCGAAATACGATAATTACGCAATTATCTTTGATACAAAGACGGCTATGAAGCTAGCTGAGAAGAAATTGCTAAGATAAGACAAATCAAACCGTTGTGATATAATGAAATATAATGAAAAAGTTACCCGCGGGAGCGAAGTGCAGATGCGACCACTCGCTCCAACCGGAACCGGAACCACACATCACCACCTCCTCACATCCCCACATCACCACCTCACATCACCACCTCACCTCCCCTTCTCCTCACCACCTCACCATCTCACATCACCATCTCACCTCCTCACCTCCCCACATCACCACCTCCTCACCTCTCCACAATCACCACCTCCCCACATCACCATCTCACCACCTCACCTCCCCACATCACCTCCTCACCTCACCAACTTCACATCACCACCTCATATCACCACCTCACCACCCACCTCCTCACATCACCACCTCACCTCCTCACATCACCACCTCACCACCTCACATCACCACCTCTCCACCTCATCACCACCTCACCACCTCTCCTCCCCACCTTCTCACATCACCACTCATCTCCTCACCACCTCACCTACTCACCTCCCCACATCACCACCTCACCTCCTCACCACCTCCTCACCTCTCCACATAACCACCTCCTCACATCACCACCTCCTCACATCCCCACATCACCACCTCACATCACCACCTCCTCACATCACCACCTCACCTCCTCACCGCCTCACCGATCTCACCTCCTCACCACCTCACATCACCACCTCACCTCCTCTTCTCCTCACCTCCCCTTCTCCTCACCACCTCACCACCTCACATCACCACCTCACCTCTTCACCGCCTCACCGATCTCACCTCCTCACCTCCCCACATCACCACCTCACCTCCTCACCACCTCCTCACCTCTCCACATCACCACCTCCTCACATCACCACCTCCTCACATCCCCACATCACCACCTCACATCACCACCTCACCTCCTCTTCTCCTCACCTCCTCTTCTCCTCACCACCTCACCTCCTCACCACCTCACATCACCACCTCACCTCCCCACATCACCTCACATCACCACCTCCCCAAATCACCACCTCCTCACCTCCCCACATCACCACCTCCTCACCTCCCCACATCACCACCTCACCACCTCCTCACCTCCCCCTCCCCTTCTCCCTACCTCCCCACATCCCTACCTCCCTACCTGCTCACCTCCTCAACTCACCACCTCCCCACCCCTCACCTCCTCCTCCCTACCTCCCCACCCCCTCACCTCACCACCTCGTTCCTCCCCACCTTCTCACCCCCCTCCCCACCTCCTTACCTCTTCACCCCCTCCCCTTCTCCCTACTTCCTCACCTCCCCCTCCCCACCTCCCCTTTTCCCTACCTCCTCACCTCCCTACCTCCCCATCTCCAAACTCACAATCCTTTAATAGGTCCATTTATTGACTTACAAACAGCAGAGGGAAACATTTCCTTTATCCTCTTTGATTGAAATAGTGCCATGTAAACACCTCGGTCACCGAGGAGAGAGAGGGGATCAATAGAAATAAAGGCTTTATATACACCAGCACAGCAGCCACCGTATCCTCCTTGTATAGCTAGCTGTGCTCTCCAATGTGTAGGTAAAGTCTGTCTAGCTTTCTGAGATCTGTTGACTGTAGGCTATTTACCATCTACAGAGACTTTCCTTAAGCCCCTGGTTCCTGTGTTGTATTATATGGAGCATATAATAATGCATGTTGTTCCAGTTGGCACTATGTCTATCTGCAACACTGATCACTAAAAATGATTTCCATTTGATATCATTGTGTGGTGCTTTGAAAGGACCAGTATGTGTACTGTACATGACATGTACAGTAGTTTGTCCTTGAACCAGGAGTCACCTTATTCAACAGCAGCAGCCATATAAATTGATAGCTCTCTGTTTAAGCGCTAACATTGTGCTAGCTAGCAGCCACAAAGGCTAAGGCTACTCACCAAGCAGCCAATTAATAATGTAGGGCTGGGTGGCTGCATTATCCTGATCTCCTGGTTAAAATGAGAGGCGTTTGGAAGGGATGGGAGAGGAGACAGAGGGTCTTCCTACTGGTCACTGTCATTCTACGGGCGTCAGCCTTGTTCTGTCAGTCTGTAAAGAGGTCACAGCAGATTTGAGCTGCCCGTTCGTCTAGTAACAGTCATTATCATCCAGACAGATTAAGATAATTCACAATTGAGATTCGGCAGTGGTGCGGGGAGCCAAAGTCGGGTCAGTGAAGTGGTGGAACAGATTAGTGGGGATCATCGCATGGAGATTCACATTTGCGCTAGTCTGTATAAATGCACGTGGTGTGCTTAGTATGCATATGAGTGTGGATAATGAAATCTAGCCAGAACACAAAATCTCATTTCTCTCTCTCTCTCTCACTCACCATTATTCAGACCCCCAGTGGTGCTGGTCCATGTTGTGTGGCAGGCTGCTCAGTGTGGTGCCATTGACACAGGAACAAATGTTGTCACCTCGTAGACATCACCAGTGGCTCTCGTACAGAACAAAGCCATGCTCGGTGTATGCATTGAATCACACGTACATGTGTTCAAACAACCTTGCTGTGATATGTAGGGCTCTTAGGTAAGACACATACATACACACTCACAGATGCACACACACACACACACACACACACACACACACACACACACACACACACACACACACACACACACACACACACACACACACACACACACACACACACACACACACACACACACACACACACACACAGATGCACACACAGATGCACACACACACACACACACACACACAGATGCACACACACTCACAGATGCACACACACACACACACACACACACACACACACACACACACACACACACACACACACACACACACACACACACACACACACACACACACACACACACACACACACACACACACACACACACACACACACACACACACACACACACACACACACACACACCTACGGTCCCGGGGACAGTAGAAGGAGTGACTGTGTATGGGTTCTCTCCTGCTCTGCAGTGTGTGATTGATTTGAGCATAAAAGCATTAATTGTGCTCAGTACCAAGCCATTAAACCTGGCTGTGATCTCAGCATTAAGTGTGGAGGAATCTGAGAGTGTGTGGCGCTGAATTATTCACCTCCCCCTCTCTCCTCTTTCTCTCTCTCCTCTCTCTAGCTCTCTCTTTCTCTCCTTGCTGCTGTCGCTTCCTCGCCACTCTCTCCGCTCTCTCCTCCTCTCTCTACCTCCAGTGTTGTCAGCCCCGGGGCTAGGCTCCACCATCACTCCTGTTCATTTATTAATACCCGGCTCATTCAGCAAACAGCACATCTCCGCCTAGCCTGCTGGCCTGCCTGCCACTGAGCATTGTATGGCACACAGCACTGCCTAAGCACCCCCTCAGAGGCAGGAACCCAATGTCCACACACACTGACACACACACGCTTACTGTGCAAAAAAAATCCATTTGCAAAGGACAGGCTGCATCAATCTCACTGTTGCTTTTGTAGATCCTCACGTGGTCAGTCAAGTGCCATTTTCATCTTGTCAGTGAGTACGGTTACATACACGATTGTTTTGGATAGTCCGATTACAGTTTTTTAAAATTGCTAACAAGCAGTGATCAATACTGAAGCCACTTTTTCAAAACTCGCCGCACAGTCTGCATTACCAACATACATCTTGTTCAAACAGTTTCTCACCTCCAAAAATCACTAAACCACTAAAACACTTCACACGTCTCAAAATAAGCTCTTTCGACCATAACACTGGCAACAATTGTCACTCAGAAAGTATACATTGTCACTCATAACACACTGACCTAAAAAACACTAACAACTGAGAGCATTACATAAATGATGAAGTTTGAGGTTTGTTTTTCACAAACAGTTGAAGTCTGAAGTTTAAATACACCTTAGCCAAATACAGTACTTCCGGCGCCGACAGAGATGGCCGCCTCGCTTCGCGTTCCTAGGAAACTATGCAGTATTTTTTTTTTTACGTGTTATTTCTTACATTGGTACCCCAGGTAATCTTAGGTTTCATTACATACAGTCGGGAGGAACTACTGAATATAAGAGCAACGTCAACTCACCATCATTACGACCAGGAATATGACTTTCCCGGAGCGGATCCTGTGTTCTGCCTTCCACCCAGGACAATGGATCGGATCCCAGCCGGCGACCCAAAACAACGATGTCGTAAAAGGGGCAACCGAAGTGGTCTTCTGGTCAGGCTCCGGAGACGGGCACATCGCGCACCGCTCCCTAGCATACTACTCGCCAATGTCCAGTCTCTTGACAACAAGGTTGATGAAATCCGAGCAAGGGTAGCATTCCAGAGAGACATCAGAGACTGTAACGTTCTTTGCTTCACGGAAACATGGCTCACTGGAGAGACTCTATCAGAGTCGGTGCAGCCATCTGGTTTCTTCACGCATCGGGCCGACAGAAACAAGCATCTTTCTGGTAAGAAGAGGGGCGGGGGGGTATGCCTTATGATTAACGAGATGTGGTGTGATCATAACAACATACAGGAACTCAAGTCCTTCTGTTCACCTGACTTAGAATTCCTCACAATCAAATGTCGACCGCATTATCTACCAAGGGAATTCTCTTCGATTATAATCACAGACGTATATACCCCCCCCCCCAAGCAGACACATCGATGGCCCTGAACTAACTTTATTTGAATCTATGTAAACTGGAAACCACATATCCTGAGGCTGCATTCATTGTAGCTGGGGATTTTAACAAGGCTAATCTGAAAAAAAGACTCCCTAATTTCTATCAGCATATTGATTGTGCAACCAGGGCTGGTAAAACCCTGGATCATTGTTATTCTAACTTCCACGACGCATATAAGGCCCTCCCCCACCCTCCTTTCGGAAAAGTTGACCACGACTCCATTTTGTTGCTTCCAGCCTACAGACAGAGACTAAAACAAGAAGCTCCCGCGCTCAGGTCTGTTCAACGCTGTTCCGACCAATCTGATTCCACGCTTCAAGACTGCTTCGATCACGTGTATTGGGATATGTTCCGCATTGCGTCCAACAACAACATTGACAAATACGCTGATTCGGTGAGCGAGTTCATTAGAAAGTGCATTGATGATGTTATACCCACAACAACGATTAAAACATTCCCAAACCAGAAACCGTGGATTGATGGCAGCATTCGCACGAAACTGAAAGTGCGAACCACTGCTTTTAACCAGGGCAAGGTGACCAGAAACATGACTGAATACAAACAGCGTAGCTATTCCCTCCGCAAGGCAATCAAGCAAGCTAAGCGTCAGTATAGAGACAAAGTAGAGCCGCATTTCAACGGCTCAGACACAAGAGGTATGTGGCAGGGTCTACAGTCAATCACAGATTACAAAAAGAAAACCAGCTCCGTCGCGGACCAGTATGTCTTGCTCCCAGACAGAGTAAATAACTTTTTTGCTCGCTTTGAGGACAATACAGTGCCACTGACACGGCCCGCTACCAAAGCCTGCGGACTCTCCTTCACTGCAGCCGATGTGAGTAAAACATTTAAACGTGTTAACCCTCGCAAGGCTGCAGGGCCAGACGGCATCCCCAGCCGCATCCTCAGGGCTTGCGCAGACCAGCCGGCTAGTGTGTTTACGGACATATTCAATCAATTCTTATCCCAGTCTGCTGTTCCCACATGCTTCAAGAGGGCCACCATTGTTCCTGTTCCCAAGAAAGCTAAGGTAACTGAGCTAAACGACGACCGCCCCGTAGCACTCACTTCCGTCATCATGAAGTGCTTTGAGAGACTAGTCAAGGACCATATCACCTCCACCCTACCTGACACCCTAGACCCACTCCAATTTGCTTACCGCCCAAATAGATCCACAGACGACGCAATCGCAACCACACTGCACACTGCCCTAACCCATCTGGACAAGAGGAATACCTATGTGAGAATGCTGTTCATCAACGACAGCTCAGCATTTGACACCATAGTACCCTCCAAACTCGTCATCAAGCTCGAGACCCTGGGTCTTGACCCTGCCCCGTGCAACTGGGTCCTGGACTTCCTGACGGGTCGCTCCCAGGTGGTGAGGGTAGGAAACAACATCTCCACCCCGCTGATCCTCAACACTGGGGCCCCACAAGGGTGCGTTCTGAGCCCTCTCCTGTACTCCCTGTTCACCCACGACTGCGTGGCCATGCACGCCTCCAACTCAGTCATCAAGTTTGCGGACGACACTACAGCGGTAGGCTTGATTACCAACAAGGACGAGACGGCCTACAGGGAGGAGGTGAGGGCCCTCAGAGTGTGGCGTCAGGAAAATAACCCCACTCAACGCCAACAAAACAAAGGAGATGATTGTGATCTTCAGGAAACAGCAGAGGGAGAACCCCCCTATCCACATCGACGGGACAGTAGTGGAGAGGGTAGTAAGTTTTAAGTTCCTGAATTGGTCCACCCACACCCACAAACTGAATTGGTCCACCCACACATACAGCGTTGTGAAGAGGCACAGCAGGAGGCTGAAGAAATTCGGATTGTCACCAAAAGCACTCACAAACTTCTACAGATAGACAATCGAGAGCATACTTTCGGGCTGTATCACCGCCTGGTATGGCAACTTCTCCACCCACAACCGAAAGGCTCTCCAGAGGGTAGTGAGGTCTGCACAACGCATCACCGGGGGCAAACTACTTGCCCTCCAGGACACCTACACCACACGATGTCACAGGAAGGCCAACAAGATCATCAAGCACAACAACCACCCGAGCCGCTGCCTGTTCACCCCGCTATCATCCAGAAGGTGAGGTCAGTACAGGTGCATCAAAGCAGGGACCGAGAGACTGAAAAACAGCTTCTATCTCAAGGCCATCAAACTGTTAAACAGCCACCACTAACATTGAGTGGCTGCTGCCAACACACTGACTCAACTCCAGCCACTTTAATAATGGAAATTGATGTAAAAAATGTATCACTAGCACTTTAAACAATGCAACTTAATATAATATAATGTTTACATACCCTACATTACTCATATCGTATGTATATGTACAGGATATACTGTACTCTATATCATCTACTGCATCTTTATGTAATACATGTATCACTAGCCACTTTAAACTATGCCACTTTGTTTACATATCCTACATTACTCATCTCATATGTATATACTGTACTCGATACCATCCACTGCATCTTGCCTATGCCGTTCTGTACCATCACTCATTCATATATCTTCATGTACATATTCTTTATCCCCTTACACTTGTGTGTATAAGGTAGTAGTTGTGGAATTGTTAGGTTAGATTACTCGTTGGTTATTACTGCACTGTCGGAACTAGAAGCACAAGCATTTCGCTACACTCGCATTAACATCTGCCAACCATGTGTATGTGACAAATAAAATTTGATTTCATTTGATTTAAACTCAGTTTTTCACAATTCCTGACATTTAATCCTAGTAAAAATGCTCTGTCTTAGGTCAGTTAGGATCACCACTTTATTTTAAGAATGTGAAATGTCAGAATAGTAGTAGAGAGAATGATTTATTTCAGCTTTTATTTCTTTCATCACATTCCCAATGGGTCAGAAGTTTACATACATTCAATTAGTATTTGGTAGCATTGCCTTTAAATGTTTTAACTTGGGTCAAACGTTTCGGGTAGCCTTCCACAAGCTTCCCACAATAAGTTGGGTGAATTTTGGCCCATTCCTGCTGATAGAGCTGGTGTACCTGAGTCAGGTTTGTAGGCCTCCTTGCTCGCACACGCCTTTTCAGTTCTGCCGACAAATTCTCTATGGGATTGAGGTCAGGGCTTTGTGATATCCAATCCAAAACCTTGACTTTGTTGTCCTTAAGCCATTTTGCCACAACTTTGGAAGTGCGCTTGGGGTCATTGTCCATTTGGAAGACACTTTTGCGACCAAGAAATGCGATCAAGAAATGTTGCTTCAATATATCCACATCATTTTCCATCCTCATGATGCAATCTATTTTGTGAAGTTCACCAGTCCCTCCTGCAGCAAAGCACCCCCAGAACATGATGCTGCCACCCCAGTTGGGATGGTGTTCTTCGGCTTGCAAGCTTCACCCTTTTTCCTCCAAAAATAACAATGGTCATTATGGACAGACAGTTATATTTTTGTTTCATCAGACCAGAGGACATTTCTCCAAAAAGTACGATCTTTGTCCCCATGTGCAATTGCAAACAATAGTCTGGCTTTTTATGGTGGTTTTGGAGCAGTGGCTTCTTCCTTGCTGAGAGGCCTTTCAGGTTATGTCGATATAGGACTCGTTTTACTGGGGATATATAGTGGGGAGAACAAGTATTTGATACACTGCCGATTTTGCAGGTTTCCCTACTTACAAAGCATGTAGAGGTCTGTAATGTTTTATCATAGGTACACTTCAACTGTGAGATACGGAATCTAAAACAAAAATCCAGAAAATCACATTGTATGATTTTTAAGTAATTAATTTGGATTGATTTGCACTTTTCGCGCCAAGGTAACGTACAAAAGTACATTCATCTCTAGGAACAGAACGTGTCTCCTTCCTGAGTGGTATGACCACTTCATGGTCCCATGGTGTTTATACTTGCCTATTATTGTTTGTACAGATGAACGTGGTACCTTCAGCCGTTTGGAAATTGCTTTGTAAATCGGTATTTTGTTATAGAATAAGAATAACACCTGTCCCTTTATTGACTGTAATTAAGTAAATGTAACAGGAATTAATCAGAAATGCAGCAATTTGCTTCAATAGCCTTTATTTATGCATATATCTTTGCATGAAGTAATTTACTTGTGAAAAATATGAAGTTGAAACAAAAAACAAATTCCTGAAATTCCAGGGCTGCAATAATAATGACAAAAAAAACCATCATCAACATGTATAATATAATCACTCATACTGTACAGTACTGTGAGGGTTCTAGTTCTCATCAACATGTATAGTATAATCACTCATACTGTACAGTACTGTGAGGGTTCTAGTTCTCATCAACATGTGTAGTATAATCACTCATACTGTACAGCACTGTGAGGATTCTAGTTCTCATCAACATGTATAGTATAATCACTCATACTGTACAGTACTGTGAGGGTTCTAGTTCTCATCAACATGTGTAGTATAATCACTCATACTGTACAGTACTGTGAGGGTTCTAGTTCTCATCAACATGTATAGCATAATCACTCATACTGTACAGTACTGTGAGGATTCTAGTTCTCATCAACATGTGTAGTATAATCACTCATACTGTACAGTACTGTGAGGGTTCTAGTTCTCATCAACATGTATAGTATAATCACTCATACTGTACAGTACTGTGAGGGTTCTAGTTCTCATCAACATGTGTAGTATAATCACTCATACTGTACAGCACTGTGAGGATTCTAGTTCTCATCAACATGTATAGTATAATCACTCATACTGTACAGCATCGTGAGGATTCTAGTTCTCATCAACATGTATAGCATAATCACTCATACTGTACAGTACTGTGAGGGTTCTAGTTCTCATCAACATGTATAGCATAATCACTCATACTGTACAGTACTGTGAGGATTCTAGTTCTCATCAACATGTGTAGTATAATCACTCATACTGTACAGTACTGTGAGGATTCTAGTTCTCATCAACATGTATAGTATAATCACTCATACTGTACAGTACTGTGAGGACTCTAGTTCTCATCAACATGTGTAGTATAATCACTCATACTGTACAGTACTGTGAGGGTTCTAGTTCTCATCAACATGTGTAGTATAATCACTCATACTGTACAGCACTGTGAGGATTCTAGTTCTCATCAACATGAATAGTATAATCACTCATCAACATGTATAGTATAATCACTCATACTGTACAGTACTGTGAGGGTTCTAGTTCTCATCAACATGTGTAGTATAATCACTCATACTGTACAGCACTGTGAGGATTCTAGTTCTCATCAACATGAATAGTATAATCACTCATCAACATGTATAGTATAATCACTCATACTGTACAGTACTGTGAGGGTTCTAGTTCTCATCAACATGTGTAGTATAATCACTCATACTGTACAGTACTGTGAGGGTTCTAGTTCTCATCAACATGTGTAGTATAATCACTCATCAACATGTATAGTATAATCACTCATACTGTACAGTACTGTGAGGGTTCTAGTTCTCATCAACATGTGTAGTATAATCACTCATACTGTACAGTACTGTGAGGGTTCTAGTTCTCATCAACATGTGTAGTATAATCACTCATACTGTACAGCACTGTGAGGATTCTAGTTCTCATCAACATGAATAGTATAATCACTCATCAACATGTATAGTATAATCACTCATACTGTACAGTACTGTGAGGGTTCTAGTTCTCATCAACATGTGTAGTATAATCACTCATACTGTACAGTACTGTGAGGGTTCTAGTTCTCATCAACATGTGTAGTATAATCACTCATACTGTACAGTACTGTGAGGGTTCTAGTTCTCATCAACATGTGTAGTATAATCATTCATACTGTACAGTACTGTGAGGGTTCTAGTTCTCATCAACATGTGTAGTATAATCACTCATACTGTACAGCACTGTGAGGATTCTAGTGCTCATCAACATGTATAGCATAATCACTCATACTGTACAGTACTGTGAGGATTCTAGTTCTCATCAACATGTATAGTATAATCACTCATACTGTACAGTACTGTGAGGGTTCTAGTTCTCATCAGCATGTGTAGTATAATCACTCATACTGTACAGTACTGTGAGGGTTCTAGTTCTCATCAGCATGTGTAGTATAATCACTCATACTGTACAGTACTGTGAGGGTTCTAGTTCTCATCAGCATGTGTAGTATAATCACTCATACTGTACAGTACTGTGAGGGTTCTAGTTCTCATCAGCATGTGTAGTATAATCACTCATACTGTACAGTACTGTGAGGGTTCTAGTTCTCATCAGCATGTGTAGTATAATCACTCATACTGTACAGTACTGTGAGGGTTCTAGTTCTCATCAGCATGTGTAGTATAATCACTCATACTGTACAGCACTGTGAGGATTCTAGTGCTCATCAACATGTATAGCATAATCACTCATACTGTACAGTACTGTGAGGATTCTAGTTCTCATCAACATGTATAGTATAATCACTCATACTGTACAGTACTGTGAGGGTTCTAGTTCTCATCAGCATGTGTAGTATAATCACTCATACTGTACAGTACTGTGAGGGTTCTAGTTCTCATCAGCATGTGTAGTATAATCACTCATACTGTACAGTACTGTGAGGGTTCTAGTTCTCATCAGCATGTGTAGTATAATCACTCATACTGTACAGTACTGTGAGGGTTCTAGTTCTCATCAGCATGTGTAGTATAATCACTCATACTGTACAGTACTGTGAGGGTTCTAGTTCTCATCAGCATGTGTAGTATAATCACTCATACTGTACAGTACTGTGAGGGTTCTAGTTCTCATCAGCATGTGTAGTATAATCACTCATACTGTACAGTAATGTGAGGATTCTAGTTCTCATCAACATGTATAGTATAATCACTCATCAACATGTGTAGTATAATCACTCATACTGTACAGTACGTTGAGGGTTCTAGTTCTCATCAACATGTGTAGTATAATCACTCATACTGTACAGTACTGTGAGGGTTCTAGTTCTCATCAACATGTATAGTATAATCACTCATACTGTACAGTACTGTGAGGATTCTAGTTCTCATCAAATCAAAATCAAATCATTTTTTTTATATAGCCCTCCGTACATCAGCTGATATCTCAAAGTGCTGTACAGAAACCCAGCCTAAACCCCAAACAGCAAGCAATGCAGGTGTAGAAGCACGGTGGCTAGGAAAAACTCCCTAGAAAGGCCAAAACCTAGGAAGAAACCTAGAGAGGAACCAGGCTATGTGGGGTGGCCAGTCCTCTTCTGGCTGTGCCGGGTGGAGATTATAACAGAACATGGCCAAGATGTTCAAATGTTCATAAATGACCAGCATGGTCGAAATAATAATAAGGCAGAACAGTTGAAACTGGAGCAGCAGCATGGTCAGGTGGACTGGGGACAGCCAGGAGTCATCATGTCAGGTAGTCCTGGGGCATGGTCCTAGGGCTCAGGTCCTCCGAGAGAGATAAAGAAAGAGAGAATTAGAGAGAGCATATGTGGGGTGGCCAGTCCTCTTCTGGCTGTGCCGGGTGGAGATTATAACAGAACATGGCCAAGATGTTCAAATGTTCATAAATGACCAGCATGGTCGAATAATAATAAGGCAGAACAGTTGAAACTGGAGCAGCAGCACGGCCAGGTGGACTGGGGACAGCAAGGAGTCATCATGTCAGGTAGTCCTGGGGCATGGTCCTAGGGCTCAGGTCCTCCGAGAGGGAGAAAGAAAGAGAGAAGGAGAGAATTAGAGAACGCACACTTCGATTCACACAGGACACCGAATACATTTACATTACATTTAAGTCATTTAGCAGACGCTCTTATCCAGAGCGACTTACAAATTGGTGCATTCACCTTATGACATCAGTGGAATAGTCACTTTACAATAGTGCATCTAAATCTTAAAGGGGGGGGGGGATACTTATCCTATCCTAGGTATTCCTTAAAGAGGTGGGGTTTCAGGTGTCTCCGGAATGTGGTGATTGACTCCGCTGTCCTGGCGTCGTGAGGGAGTTTGTTCCACCATTGGGGGGCCAGAGCAGCGAACAGTTTTGACTGGGCTGAGCGGGAGCTGTACTTCCTCAGTGGTAGGGAGGCGAGCAGGCCAGAGGTGGATGAACGCAGTGAGAAGGAGAAGTACTCCAGATATAACAAACTGACCCTAGCCCCCCGACACATAAACTACTGCAGCATAAATACTGGAGGCTGAGACAGGAGGGGTCAGAAAACACTGTGGCCCCATCCGAGGACACCCACGGACAGTGCCAAACAGGAAGGATATAACCCCACCCACTTTGCCAAAGCACAGCCCCCACACCAGTAGAGGGATATCAACATGTTTAGTATAATCACTCATACTGTACAGAACTGTGATGATTCTAGTTCTCATCAACATGTATAATATAATCACTCATACTGTACAGTACTGTGAGGATTCTAGTTCTCATCAACATGTGTAGTATAATCACTCATACTGTACAGTACTGTGAGGATTCTAGTTCTCATCAACATGTGTAGTATAATCACTCATACTGTACAGTACTGTGAGGATTCTAGTTCTCATCAACATGTATAGTATAATCACTCATACTGTACAGCACTGTGAGGATTCTAGTTCTCATCAACATGTATAATATAATCACTCATACTGTACAGTACTGTGAGGATTCTAGTTCTCATCAACATGTATAGTATAATCACTCATACTGTACAGTACTGTGAGGATTCTAGTTCTCATCAACATGTGTAGTATAATCACTCATCTACATGTGTAGTATAATCACTCATACTGTACAGTACTGTGAGGATTCTAGTTCTCATCAACATGTGTAGTATAATCACTCATCAACATGTGTAGTATAATCACTCATACTGTACAGTACTGTGAGGATTCTAGTTCTCATCAACATGTATAGTATAATCACTCATCAACATGTGTAGTATAATCACTCATACTGTACAGTACTGTGAGGATTCTAGTTCTCATCAACATGTGTAGTATAATCACTCATCAACATGTGTAGTATAATCACTCATACTGTACAGTACTGTGAGGATTCTAGTTCTCATCAACATGTATAATATAATCACTCATACTGTACAGTACTGTGAGGATTCTAGTTCTCATCAACATGTATAGTATAATCACTCATACTGTACAGTACTGTGAGGATTCTAGTTCTCATCAACATGTATAGTATAATCACTCATCAACATGTATAGTATAATCACTCATCAACATGTGTAGTATAATCACTCATACTGTACAGTACTGGGAGGGTTCTAGTTCTCATCAACATGTATAGTATAATCACTCATACTGTACAGTACTGGGAGGGTTCTAGTTCTCATCAACATGTGTAGTATAATCACTCATACTGTACAGTACTGTGAGGATTCTAGTTCTCCCTCTCTCCTGCATTTGGCCACAAGTTCTCATCAATATCACAGCTGGCCATGCATCTTGGAAAGTATCTTCAGGAATGTCTAATCCAACCCTGGCTGCCTTCAGGAGAAGTGTCTCCACACCCCGCATTCATGGCATCCTGTAAGGACATCTGGTCATAAAGGTTCCACCTCCACACAGAGAAAAACCCCTCAATGGGATTTAGGAAGGGGGAATGTGGAGGCAGGAATTGTGCTGACATCCTAGGATGTGCAGCAAACCAGTCTGTGACTGCAGCAGAGTGGTGGAATTATCCCACACAACAACGAAGGTAGGGGAGTTTCTTGCCCCTCTCTCCACCGCTGGCACAAGACGATTATGCAGGTCATCCAGAAAATAAATTAGCCTCTCTGTATTGTAGGGGCCAATGAGTGGTTTGTGTAACAGCAAACCATCATTGGACAGTGCTGATCACATTGTGATGTTAGCTCCTATCTGGCCTGGGACATCCACGGTTGCTCTCTGTCCAATCACTTTTCTTCCACTGCGGCGTGTTTTTCCTAAGTTGAATCCAACTTCATCCACAAAGATGAACGTATATGCAGTTTGCCTGGCTTCCATCTCCATTACTCTCTAAAATACAGTAGATCCACAGTTTGACAGTACTTTACATTGTGCATAGCTGTGTATGTGCCCTGTTTGGTAATTGAACAGACATCTTACCTGGACATATTGACACCAGAGTTCTTTCACACGTTCACCGTTTCTCTCAAAGGGTACAGTGTACAACTGGTTCATCCTTATTTGATGTTGCTCTGGGACTCTGGCAATTGTCGTTGTGCTCACCGTATTCACATTCTCAAAAGTTATATTGTCTGCCAGCGCTCCTGTCACGTTCTGACCTTAGTTTCTTTTTATGTCTTTGTGTCTTCTTTTTTCTAGGTTATATTTTCTACGTGTTTGGCCTAGTATGGTTCTCAATCAGATGCAGGTGTCGTTCGTTGTCTCTGATTGAGCATCATACTTAGGTAGCCTTTTCCCACCTGTGTTTTGTGGGTGATTATTTTCTGTTTAGTGTGTCTGCACCAGACAGAACTGTTTCAGTTTCAGTTTTGGTTCTCTTGTTGTTTTTTGTCATTAAGTGTTCCGTTCTATTAAATATCATGAACACTTACCACGCTGTGTATTGGTACGATCTCTCATACTCCTCGTCAGAGGAAGAAGAATGCAAGACGAAGCTCCTTCCAGAATTTCCCACAGTTTTATTGCATTGTTGCCAATTACCATGTCAACAATGGCAATTTCCTGCTCATCTGATAATATTCTGCCTCTCCCTCCTGTGGGAGGCAACCTTTGGATCCTACTGAAAAACACAAAACAATCAATATATTTCAAAATGTAAACATACTGTATTGTACTGTAATATGGAGTTTGATTATCATTGAAGGATGCACATCTCACCTGTTGTTTTGCCGGAAAATGTGTACTATTGATGCAACTGTTGAATGCTGCAGATTTGGTAGCACCCTTAAACCGGCCTCTCTCGAAGAGAGAGGTCAATAATTTACAACATGGTCAATAATTGTGGCCCTTATCTCATCAGAGACCACCGCTCTTGGTCTTCCTCTCCTTTGTCCTCCATGCATTCTCCCTCTCCCTGCCACTCTTCTTTCCCCACCAACCTGTCTTCCTTGATCCGTGTTTCCAAACTACAGTTAAAAAAAAAAATGCTAGGACCCAGTTCATACATAATAATCTGTAATGGTATGTATCTGTAATGTCATGTATCTGTAATGTCATGTATCTGTAATGTCATGTATCTGTAATGTCATGTATCTGTAATGGTATGTATCTGTAATGGTATGTATCTGTAATGGTATGTATCTGTAATTGTATGTATCTGTAATGTCATGTATCTGTAATGTCATGTATCTGTAATGTCATGTATCTGTAATGTTATGTATCTGTAATGTCATATATCTGTAATGTCATGTATCTGTAATGCATCTGTAATGTCATGTATCTGTAATGCATCTGTAATGTCATGTATCTGTAATGTAATGTATCTGTAATGTCATATCTGTCATCTGTCATATATCTGTATATCTGAAACCTCACCTCTTTAAGGAATACCTAGGATAGGTTAAGTAATCCCTCTCACCCCACCCCCTTAAGTTTTAGATGCACTATTGTTAAGTGACTGTCCCACTGGATGTCATAAGGTGAATGCACCAATTTGTAAGTCGCTCTGGATAAGAGCGTCTGCTAAATGACTTAAATGTAAATGTAAATAATAATTCACTTAAAAAAAAACTCTTTACACAGTTCTCCTAGTCAACTTTCAGCTTGGCACATCAGTTAATTTCACATCCAAAATGCACTAAAAGTACCAAAACACTTCATACGTGTCTCAAATAAACTCATTGTTCCATAACACTAGCAAAGGTTGTCACCCAAAAAGCACACTTTGTCACTGTCACGATCGTCGTATGGAGTAGACCAAAGCGCAGTGTGGTTAGAATACATTCTTCTTATTTAATGAAGAACACGAAGAATACTTAAACAAAAAATAACGAGCTATGATAAAGAGACCCCACTCTACCATAGTCATTGCCCTCTTCAAGGGCCTCTTCAGAGGGACGACCCTCGCCTCCGACCTAGGGTCTAAGATCATAATTAAAGGCCCCACTGGACTGAGGGGCAGCTCCGGACTGAGGGGCAGCTCCGGACTGAGGGACAGCTCCGGACTGAGGGACAGCTCCGGACTGAGGGACAGCTCTGGCAGCTCCTGGCTGGCTGACGGCTCTGGCAGCTCCTGGCTGACTGACGGCTCTGGCAGTTCCTGGCTGACTGACGGCTCTGGCAGCTCCTTGCTGGCTGACGGCTCTGGCAGGTCCTGGCTGACTGATGGCTCAGGACAGTCTGGCGGCTCAGGACAGACTAGCGGCTCAGGACAGACGGGAGACTCTAGCGGCTCAGGACAGACGGGACACTCTAGCGGCTCAGGACAGATGGGAGACTCTAGCGGCTCAGGACAGATGGGAGACTCTAGCGGCTCAGGACAGACGGGAGACTCTAGCGGCTCAGGACAGACGGGAGACTCTAGCGGCTCAGGACAGACAGGAGACTCTAGCGGCTCAGGACAGATGGGAGACTCTAGCAGCTCAGGACGGACGGGAGACTCTAGCAGCTCAGGACAGACGGGAGACTCTAGCCGCTCAGGACAGACCGGAGACTCTAGCAGCTCAGGACAGACGGGAGACTCTAGCCGCTCAGGACAGACGGGACATTCTAGTAGCTCAGGACAGACGGGAGACTCTAGCAGCTCAGGACAGACGGAAGACTCTAGCAGCTCAGGACAGACGGGAGACTTTAGCAGCTCAGGGCAGGAGGAAGGCTCTGGCAGCTCAGGACAGACGGGAGACTCTAGCCGCTCAGGACAGACGGGAGACTCTAGCCGCTCAGGACAGACGGGACACTCTAGAAGCTCAGGACAGACGGGACACTCTAGCAGCTCAGGACAGACGGAAGACTCTAGCAGCTCAGGACAGACGGGAGACTCTAGCAGCTCAGGGCAGGAGGAAGGCTCTGGCAGCGCTGGACAGGCGGGAGCACCTGTAGGGATGAAACGGAGAGACAGCCTGGTGCGGGGGGCTGCCACCGGAGGGCTGGTATGTGGATGTGGCACCGGACAGACCGGACCGTGCAGGCCCACTGGAGCTCTTGAGCACCGAGCCTCCCCAACCTTACCTTCTTGTATACTCCCCATAGCCAGGCCAGTGCGGCGAGGTGGAATAGCCCGCACTGGGCTGTGCTGGCAAACCGGGGACACCATGCGTAAGGCTGGTGCCATGTATGCCGGCCCGAGGAGACGCACTGGAGACCATATGCGTAGAGCCGGCTTCATGGCACCTGGCTCAATGCCCACTCTAGCCCGGCCGATACGAGGAGCTGGAATGTACCGAACCGGGCTATGCACACGCACAGGGGACACAGTGCGCTCCACCGCATACCAAGGTGCCTGCCCGGTTCCTCTCTCTCTCCGGTAAGCACGGGAAGTTGGCGCAGGTCTCCTACCTGGCTTCGCCACACTCCATGTGTGCCTCCCCCCAATACATTTTCGGGGCTGCCTCTCGGGCTTCCAGCCGCGCTGCCGTGCTGCCTCCTCATACTAGCGCCTCTCTGCCTTTTTTGCCTCCAGCTCTGCCTTGTGACGGCGATATTCACCCGGCTGTTCCCATGGTCCCTTGCCGTCTAATATCTCCTCCCATGTCCAGGAGTCTTGTGTCCGCTGCTGCCCATTACCACGCCGCTTGGTCCTTGGTTGGTGGGTTATTCTGTCACGATCGTCGTATGGAGTAGACCAAAGTGCAGTGTGGTTAGAATACATTCTTCTTTATTTAATGAAGAACACGAAGAACACGAAGAACAAAAACAACAAAACGAACGCTATGATAACGAGTGCAGACACAGGCAACTACTACACATAGGCAATAACCCACGAAATACCCAAAGAAGATGGCTGCCTAAATATGGTTCCCAATCAGAGACAACGATAAACACCTGCCTCTAATTGAGAGCCAATCTAGGCAACCATAGACCTACATAAACACCTAGATGGAAACAACCCCATAAATCTACAAAAAAACCTAGACAGTACAAACACGCTAGATGAGACAAAAAACACACATACCACCCTCGTCACACCCTGACCTAACCAAAATATATAAAGAAAACAAAGAATACTCAGGTCAGGGCGTGACAGTCACTCATTAAACAATGACCTAAAAAATGCTAACAACACTAACAACATAAGAGTTAGGCTATTACTGTAGTTTACATTATACCTAAAAACATGCCATTGTGTGCCTCAGCCCTGTTTGGTTTTGTTCATAACCAGTTCTGTATTTTATAGTCATCTTACCTGGACGTATTGGTTCCTGAGTTGCTTGACTCGTTCAGAGTTCCTCTCAAAGGGGACAGAGTACAACTGCTTCATCCTGACTTGATGTTGTTTCAGGACTCTAGAAATAGTTGTTATGCTTACATTGTGAATATTTCCAAATGTAATGTTGTCTGCCAACACTCTGTCCCGAATCTCTGTGAGTTTTATGCCATTGTTTCAGATGACCATATCAACAATTGCAGTTTCCTGAACAACAGTGAAAATCCTACCTCTCCTGCCTGTGGGAGGTAACCGTTGGGTCCTTAGCAGAAATACAAAAACAATTACACACAACTAGGTTTGGGGGCTTTGCTCAATTTACTTGCAGTTCTTGCAATTTACTTGCAGTTCAGTCAGATGCCCTTGCAGAATGCACATCTTACCGGCCCTAATCTTATTTGAGACTACAGCTCTTGATCTTCCTCTCAGTCTTCTTCCACCGTACCCCTCTCCCTCTCCCAGCCACTCTTCTTCCTCTGTCAGCCGCTTCTCTATCTCTGGCTGGGTCCAGGTTTACATTACAGTACAACATTATAGATGGTAGATAGATGGTAATGAAATTGAAAGACTAACACCTGGCTGTAGGTGTTCAGCTACAATGGATATTGGCTGTGGTTTGTCTAATTGTTTTGATAGTATTTCATATTTTGTATTTGGAATATATTTCAATATGGTATTACTGTAGAAATGTAGCAAATTGCTGTCTTATTCAATTTTGTGTTATGTTAGGTTTTGAACTTAAGTTTAACAGTTTTGAAGAGAGTATGTAAACATGTGCAAATTGGCCTGTAGGTACATAGAGTTTTGGTGGTGTTTGTAAATTCATGAAATTTGAAAGATGTATCCACAGTTTAGCCCAGCATGGCCGATTAATTAGGGACGATTTCAAGTTTTCATAACAATCAGTAATCAGCATATTTGGACGCTGATTATGGCCGATTACATTACTCTCCACGAGGAGACTGCGTGGCAGGCTGACCACCTGTTACGCAAGTGCAGCAAGGAACCAAGGTAAGTTGCTAGCTAGCATTAAACTTATCTTATAAAAACGATCAATCTTAACATAATCACTAGTTAACTACACATGATTGATGATATTACTAGTTTATCTAGCTTGTCCTTTGTTGCATATAATCAATGCAGTGCCTGTTAATTCATCATCGAATCACAGCCTACTTCGCCAAACGGGTGATGATTTAACAAGCACATTCGTGTAAAAAGCACCATAAACATCAATGCCTTTCTTAAAATCAATACACAAGCATATTTTTTAAACCTGCATATTTAGTTAAAAGAAATTCATGTTAGCAGGCAATATTAATGAGAGAAAATGTGTCACTTCTCTTGCGTTCTGTGCAAGCAGAGTCAGGGTATATGCAGCAGTTTGGGCCGCCTGGCTCGTTGCGAACCGTGTGAAGACCATTTCTTCATAACAAAGACCGTAATCATTTGCCAGAATTGTACATAGTTATGACATAACATTGAAGGTAGTGCAATGTAACAGCAATATTTAGACTTAGGGATGCCACCCGTTAGACAAAATACGGAACGGTTCAGTATTTCACTGAAAGAATAAATGTTTTGTTTTCGAAATGATAGTTTCCGGATTTGACCATATTAATGACCTAAGGATCGTATTTCTGTGTTTATTATATTACAATTAAGTCTATGTTTTGATATTTGATAGAGCAGTCTGACTGAATGGTAGTAGGCTGCAACAGGCTCGTAATCATTCATTCAAACAGCACTTTCCTGCATTTGCCAGCAGCTCTTCGCTGTGCTTCAAGCATTGCACTGTTTATGACTTCAAGCCTATCAACTCCCGAGATGAGGCTGGCAATGATATATAGTGCCAATAAGAACATCCAACAGTCAAAGGTACAGTTGAAGTCAGAAATTTACAAACACTTAGGTTGGAGTCATTAAAACAAGTTTTTCAACCACTCCACAAATTTCTTGTTAACAAACTATAGTTTTGGCAAGTTGTTTAGGACTTCTACTCTGTGCATGACACAAGCAATTTTTCCAACAATTGTTTACAGACAGATTATTTCACTTATAACTCACTGTATCACAATTCCAGTGGGTAAGAAGTTTACATACACCAAGTTGACTGTGCCTTTCAACAGCTTGGAAAATACCAGAAAATTATGTCATGACTTTAGAAGCTTCTGTTAGGCTAATTGACATCATTTGAGTCAATTGGAAGTGTAACTGTGGATGTATTTCAAGGCCTACCTTCAAACTCAGTGCCTCTTTGCTTGACATCATGGACAAAACCAAAAGAAATAAGCCAAGACCTCACAAAAACAATTGTAGACCTCCACAAGTCTGGTTCATCCTTGGGAGCAATTTCCAAACACCTAAAGGTACCACGTTCATCTGTACAAACAATAGTAAGCAGGTATAAACCGTCATACCGCTCAGGAAGGAGACACGTTCTGTCTCCTAGAGATGAACGTACTTTGTTGTGAAAAGTGCAAATCGATCCCAGTACAACAGCAAAGGACCTTGTGAAGATGCTGGAGGAAACAGGTACAAAAGTATCTATATCCACAGTAAAACGAGTCCTGTATTGACATAACCCGAAAGGCCTCCCAGCAAGGAAGAAGCCACTGCTCCAAAACCACCATAAAAAAGCCAGACTACGGTTTGCAACTGCACATGGGTACAAAGATCATACTTTCTGGAGAAATGTCCTCTGGTCTGATGAAACAAAAATAGAACTGTTTGGCGATAATGACAATTGTTATGTTTGGAGAAAAAAGTGGGAGGTTTACAAGCCGAAAAACACCATCCCAACAGTGAAGCACGGGGGTGGCAGCATCATGTTATGGGGGTGCTTTTCTGCTGGAGAGACTGGTGCACTTCACAAAATAGATGGCATCATGAAGATGGAAAATTATGTGGATATATTGAAGCAACATCTGAAGACATCAAGTTAAAGCTTGGTCGCAAATGGGTCTTCCAAATGGACAATGACCCCAAGCATACTTCCAAAGTTGTGGCAAAATGGCTTAAGGACAACAAAGTCAAGGTTGTGGAGTGGTCATCACAATGCCCTGACCTCAATCCTATAGAAAATTTGTCGTCAGAACTGAAAAAGCGTGTGCGAGCAAGTAGGCCTACAAACCTGACTCAGGTACACCAGCTCTATCAGCAGGGCCAAGATTTGAAAATTTGTCGGCAGAACTGAAAAAGCGCGTGCGAGCAAGGAGGCCTACAAACCTGACTCAGGTACACCAGCTCTATCAGCAGGGCCAAGATTCACCCAACTTATTGTGGGAAGCTTGTGGAAGGCTACCCGATACGTTTGACCCAAGTTAAACAATTTAAAGGCAATGCTACCAAATACTAATTGAGTGTATGTAAACTTCTGACCCACTGGGAATGTGATGAAAGAAATCAAAGCTGAAATAACTGACCTAAGACAGGGCATTTTTACTAGGATTAAATGTCAGGAATTGTGAAAAGACTGAGTTTAAATGTATTTGGCTAAGGTGTATGTAAACTTCCGACTTCAACTGTATATGAAATACAAATGGTATAGAGAGAAATAGTCCTATAATTCCTATAATAACTACAACCTAAATCTTCTTAGCTGGGAATATTGAAGACTCATATTAAAAACTTCTTAGGGCTGAGATCCCGCTAACGGGATCGATATGACAAAAGCCAGTTAAAGTGCAGGGCACCAAATTCAAAACAACAGAAATCTCATAATTAAAATTCCTCAGACATACAAGTATTTCACACCATTTTAAAGATACACTTCTTGTTAATCCCACCACAGTGTCCGATTTCAAATAGGCTTTACGACGAAAGCACCACAAACAATTATGTTAGGTCAGAGCCAAGTCACAGAAAAACACAGCTATTTTTCCAGCCAAAGAGAGGAGTCACATCCTGTGATTTTGCAGAGAGCCACATCAATTTACAGAAATACTCATAATAAATGTTGATAAAAATACAATTGTTATACATGGAACTTTCGATACACTTTTCCTTAATCCAGCCGCTGTGTCAGATTTTTAAAAAAGCTTTACGGAAAAAGCAAACCATGCAATAATCTAAGTACGGCGCTCAGAGCCCAAACAAGCCAAAAAGATATTGTGCAGTCAACAGAAGTCAGAAATAACATTATAATTATTCACTTACCTTTGAGGATCTTCATCAGAAAGCACTCACAGGAATCCCAGTTCCACAATAAATGTTTGTTTTGTTCGATAATGTCCATCATTTATGTCCAAATAGCTACTTTTGTTAGTGCGTTTTAAAAAACAAATCCAAACTCACGAAGCGCGTTCACTAGGAGCAGACGAAATGTCAAAATGTTCCGTTACAGTTTGTAGAAACATGTCAAACGATGTATAGAATCAATCTTTAGGATTTTTTGAACATAAATCTTCAATAATGTTCCAACTGGAAAAATCCTTTGTCTGTAGAATTGCGATGGAACAGAGCTCGCTCTCATGTGAACTAGCGTCACGAGCTCAAGGCATTCTGCCAGACTTCTAACTAATTCCCCTCTCATTCTCTCCCACTTCACATTAGAAGCATCAAACAAGGTTCTAAAGACTGTTGACATCTAGTGGAAGCCTTAGGAAGTGCAACATTACCAATATCCTACTGTATCTTCAATAGGGAATGAGTTGGGAAAATGACCAACGTCAGATTTCCCACTTCCTGGTTGTATTTTTTCTCAGGTTTTTGCCTGCCATATGTTCTGTTTTACTCACAGACATCATGCAAACAGTTTCAGAGTGTTTTCTATCCAAATGTACTAATAATATGCATATATTAGCAACTGGGACTGAGTAGTAGGCAGCTTACTCTGGACACCTCTGGGCACCTTATTCGGGCCAAGCTACTCAATACTGTCCCCAGCCATAAGAAGTTAAAAGGAACCACCAGCTTTCATATGTTCTCATGTTCTGAGGAAGTAACTTAAATGTTAGCTCTTTTTACATGGCACATATTGCACTTTTACTTTCTTCCCCAACGCTGTTTATTTTGTATTATTTAAACCAAATTGAAAATGTTTCATTATTTATTTGAGACTAAATGGATTTTATTAATGTATTATCTTAAGTTAAATAAAAGTTCATTCAGTATTGTTGTAATTGTCATTATTACAAATATGTATATAAAAATCGACCGATTTATCGGTATCAGCTTTTTTGGGTCCTCAAATAATCGGTATCAGTATCGGCGTTGAAAAATAATACAAATCGACCTCTAGTCCTAGCCATTGTAAAAAAAAAACTGTAAATCATTCTGAAGCCATTGTCACGATCATTCGTAGAAACGGACCAAGGCGCAGCGTATGTTGAGTTACACATAATTTATTAAAGAAGTTACATTTTAGCAAAGACAAAATAATAAACAATAAACTAACAAACAACGAACCATGTCTACAACACTAACTCAAAACATAAACAAAATCCCATAACCCACAGGTGGAAAAAAATCCTATTTAAGTATGATCCCCAATTAGAGACAACGATAGCCAGCTGCCTCTAATTTGGAATCATACCAAAACCCCAACATAGAAAAAACAACCTAGAACCCCACATAGAAAATATAAACTAGAATAACCCCAGTCACGCCCTGACCTACTCCACCATAGAAAAAAAGGCTCTCTATGGTCGGGCGTGACAGCCATCCTCTTTTGTCCGCTTGGTAACGACACTAAAAACAGGACACTTGGGTAGGCTTTCAGCTGATCAGCTGTGTTTGGAATGATTCAATATGCTCCTGAGATTTTCTATATGTTCAAATCAAATCAAATTTTATTTGTCACATACACATGGTTAGCAGATGTTAATGCGAGTGTAGCGAAATGCTCGTGCTTCTAGTTCCGACAATGCAGTGATAACCAACAAGTAATCTAACTAACAATTCCAAAACTACTGTCTTATACACAGTGTAAGGGGATAAGGAACATGTACATAAGGATATATGAATGAGTGATGGTACAGAGCAGCATACAGTAGATGGTATCGAGTACAGTATATACATATGAGATGAGTGTGTAGACAAAGTAAACAAAGTGGCATAGTTAAAGTGGCTAGCGATACATGTGTTACATAAGGATGCAGTCGATGTTGTAGAGTACAGTATATACATATGCATATGAGATGAATAATGTAGGGTAAGTAACATTATATAAGGTAGCATTGTTTAAAGTGGCTAGTGATATATTTACATCATTTCCATCAATTCCCATTATTAAAATGGCTGGAGTTGGGTCAGTGTCAATGACAGTGTGTTGGCAGCAGCCACTCAATATTAGTGGTGGCTATTTAACAGTCTGATGGCCTTGAGATAGAAGCTGTTTTTCAGTCTCTCGGTCCCAGCTTTGATGCACCTGTACTGACCTCGCCTTCTGGATGATAGCGGGGTGAACAGGCAGTGGTTCGGGTGGTTGATGTCCTTGATGATCTTTATGGCCTTCCTGTAACAACGGGTGGTGTAGGTGTCCTGGAGGGCAGGTAGTTTGCCCCCGGTGATGCGTTGTGCAGTCCTCACTACCCTCTGGAGAGCCTTACGGTTGAGGGCGGAGCAGTTGCCGTACCAGGCGGTGATACAGCCCGCCAGGATGCTCTCGATTGTGCATCTGTAGAAGTTTGTGAGTGCTTTTGGTGACAAGCCGAATTTCTTCAGCCTCCTGAGGTTGAATAGGCGCTGCTGCGCCTTCTTCAGTCAGTCTGGTAACTGCAGAAATGCGTGACATTTATCATCATTCTGTTTTACATGTGTTTTTAACAGTTTTGGAAACATTGTGTTAGCATTTGAAAACAAGTGCTGCAAATATATAGTTTTGCAGGAGTATGAATGAGAAAAGAGTTTCGGAGATTGTGGTCATTGAATGCATTTTGTGTGGAAGCAATGAAAAATGATTCACAGTTTGGTCCACATACACCTCTGTTGTGCTGACCGTGTGAAGAGTTTTGACATTGTGACTTCAGTTTTGACCAATGCATGTTAACAATTTAAAAAAACTCTAACATAATAGTTTGATTAAAACATTTACAGTGGCTTGCAAAAGTATTCACCCCCCCTTTGCATTTTTCCTATTTTGTTGCCTTACAACCTGGAATTAAAATAGATTTTTTTGGGGGGGGTTGTATAATTTGATTTACACAACATGTCTACCACTTTCAAGATGCAAAATATTTTTTATTGTGAAACAAACAAGAAATAAGACAAAAATAACTGAAAACTTAAGTGTGGGTAACTATTCACCCCCCCCCCCCCCAAGTCAATACTTTGTAGAGCAACCTTCTGCAGCAATTACAGCTGCATGTCTCTTGGGGTATGTCTTTATAAGCTTGGCACATCTAGCCACTGGGATTTTTTCCCCATTCTTCAAGGCAAAGCTGCTCCAGCTCCTTCAAGTTGGATGGGTTCCACTGGTATGCAGCAATTTTTAAGTCATACCACATTTTCTCAATTGGATTGAGGTCTGTGCTTTGACTAGGCCATACCAAGACATTTAAGTGTTTCCCCTTAAACCACTTGAGTGTTGCTTTAGCAGTATGCTTAGGGCCATGATCCTGCTGGAAGGTTAACCTCTGTCCCAGTCTCAAATCTCTGGAAGACTGAAACAGGTTTCCCTCAAGAATTTCCCTGTATTTAGCACCATCCATCATACCTTAAATTGTGACCAGTTTCCCAGTCCCTGCCGATGAAAAACATACCCACAGCATGATGCTGCCACCACCATGCTTCACTGTGTGAATGGTGTTCTCGGGGTGATGAGAGGTGTTTGGTTTGCACCAGACATAGCGTTTTCCTTGAAGGCCAAAAAGCTCAATTTTAGTCTCATCTGACCAGAGTACCTTCTTCCATATGTTTGGAGAGTCTCCCACATGCCTTTTGGTGAACACCAAACATGTTTGCTTATTCTTTTCTTTAAGCAATGGCTTTTTTCTGGCCACTCTTCCATAAAGCCCAGCTCTGTGGAATGTACGGCTTAAAGTGGTCCAGTGGACAGATACTCCAATCTCCGCAGTGGAGCTTTTCAGCACCTTCAGGGTTATCTTTGGTCTCTTTGTTGCCTCTCTGATTAATACCCTCCTTGCCTGGTCTGTGGATTTTGGTGGGCGGCCCTCTGTTGGCAGGTTTGTTGTGGTGCCATATTCTTTCCATTTTTTAATAATGGATTTAATGGTGCTCCGTGGGATGTTCAAAGTTTCTGATCTTTTGTCATAACCCAACCCTGATCTGTACTTCTCCACAACTTTGTCCCTGACCTGTTTGGAGAGCTCCTTGGTCTTCATGGTGCCGCTTGCTTGGTGGTGTCCCTTGCTTAGTGGTGTTGCAGACTCTGGTGCCTTTCAGTACAGATGTGTATATATACTGAGATCATGTGACAGATCATGTGGCACTTAGATTGCACACATGTGAACTTTATTTAACTAATTATGTGACTTTGAAGGTAATTGGTTGCACCAGATCCTATTTAGGTGTTCCATAGCAAAGGGAGTGAATACATATACACACACCACTTTTCTGTTTAAATTCATTTTTGAAATTTCACTTCACCAATTTGGACTATTTTGTGGTTGTCCATTACATGAAACCAAATAAAAATCCATTTAAATTACAGGTTGTAATGCAACAAAATAGGAAAACCACCAAGGGGAATGAATACTTTTGCAAGGCACTGTACATGCGGGCCTCCCGAGTGGCACAGCGGTCTAAGGCACTGCATCACAGTGCTGGAGGTGTCACTACAGTTCGATCCCAGCCGGCTGCGACAGGGAGACCCATGAGGCGGCGCACAATTGGCCAGGCGGGATGTCCTTGTCCCATTGCGCTCTAGCGACTCCTTGTGATGGGATGCACGCTGACTTCGGTCGCCAGGTATACGGTGTTTCCTCCGACACATTGGTGCGACTGGCTTCCGGGTTAAGCGAGCAGTGTGTCAAGAAGCAGTGTGGCTTGGCAGGGTCGTGTTTTGGAGGATGCATGGCTCTCGACCTTCACCTCTCCCGAGTCCGTACGGGCGTTGCAGCGATGATAATAATCCTGTTTACATGGACACATCTGACATCAGGCTACCTGATGGCACTCTGGTAAATGCAGAAAGTCACCAATCAAAATAAACCTTTTTGCACATCGACCATGTTCTTTTTGAGAAGCATATTTCCTTCTGAGTTGGCAGATATAAAGTTTGTATGTGAAAGTTACTTCTAAGACTCATACATTCAGTTGTTCTGAACTCACTTCCCTCATGCTAAAGAGGGAGGCTCTCGGCTGGTGCTTGCACATGTGCAGATCAAATACACCACTGGAACGCCTAGTAGCCTTTCCAACAGTAAAATGACCTAGCGGCCTCATGGGTGGAATGTTATGAATATTTTTCATAATTTCATAATTATAAACATGTATTATTATTTTTACTCTGAAAATCCGGTGTTTCTATTTCAAACGGTTTTGTTATATTTCAGTCTTCTGTGGTGTATATGAAGTGGAATATTGTAATGCAATATTCCACTTCAAAATGTAATACATTTAAACTTAACATGATACAAGTGTCTTCTTCTAACCATGTGTGTGAGGTGTATACTTTTGTTTCAAAGTAGACCCGGATTTAGCCCACTGCAGTGAAAGGTAAAGGTGTTTACATGTCTGCTCAGAAAACCACGTGTTTTAATCAGTGTATGCTTACTTCTATTATGACTGTACTTGGATTAAGCTAAACAGACTAAGGTGTTTACATGACTATTGCATAATCTGCCTACTGCCACAATGAGTTTAATATCTAAATGTTACTGTGCATGTTAACGTACTCAGTCTGTGTTGTTGTCTGAAATGGAGCAAAACATTATATTATGATTGTTGTGATTACCTACAGTACATTGTCATTACTGTTATCATGCTTTATATTGTGGACATAATTTTCTGGTACAGTATAACCATTGTATGTGCTCTAGTTGATTTACCAAGGTAAACTATACCAAGGTGCTGTTAGCCAGTCAGTCTGTACAGTAGACTTTCAGCTCAGGTCCCCCTGCCACAATGTTGAAATATGAAAAGACTCTGACTGCTGGATGTTCCACCCACTCAGTACAGACAAGGAGGGAGGGGAGAAGCCATCTCGTGAGCTGGGCGCTGATTTTTTTCATGTTGTAACATTTTTCATGAAGATTTCCCTCCCTCTCCTGCTCTGACTGCGGTCTGGAGAAGGGGTCACGGGGGAGTCATGGAAAGGACTAATGTGTGTTTTTGCATGCGGCTCTCGTAAAAAAAGATGAGCACCCCAGGAGATTGTCTCCTGCTTGAGTCTAAATAGGGGGCTTGACTGTTGAGTAAATAGGATGACCCATGTGAGGAGGACATTGTGGGAGCTCCTTACACAAGGCTTATTAAAAGTGTATAGAGGCAGTCCAAGTGGAGACTCTCCAGAAGTGATAGACAGTGTATCAGAAGACAGTTGTAAAAGTTATAGATTGTATTTATGATTGGTTAATAAAGCATTTTCAGTGTGTGAGACTAAGGGGAACAATACAAATAGAGAAACAATTTGTTTTAAGTAATTGTTTAATTTGGCCACATAGAAATTAGAAATATTAAAACTGGAGCTGACAATTTTGAAATTTAGTAAACCGTCCAATTATACTTACTGTCGTTCTTACATGATTCTGTTCCAAAAGGTAGGGAACTACTTTAATCTTATTGCATTATTTTGTACATGACTGTATCCCAAAGGCTTGTTATCCACTCATATAGATGAGTTCACACTGGGCAGTGATGCAAAGTCACCATAGGGAAGCAGCGTCAGACAACAACACATGCTTTTCATACAGTAGGTCCAACTTGGCTGAATGTGTGCATTTGTGTGTGTGTGTGTGTGTTGGTGGGCTGGACTGGACTCTTCACTACAGACTATCCCCCGAAGGCACCCCTCACGGCTATAAATAGCTCTTCATGTGGCGTTAAGTAAGGGGGTGGAGTGGAGCGACAGATTTTTTTATTAAAAATATATATATATATATATTACATGTGCTGTAGAGAGCTAAATTATTGAGATGGGAGATGTAGTACTGTAGAACAGAAGCCAGTTTGAGTTTCATGGCCTGATGCAGCAGCCGGAACATCAGGAAGTGTGTGTGTGTGTGCGTGTGCGTGTGCGTGTGTGTGTGTGTGTGAATCTGGATGGCAGTGCTGGAACCGCCTGCTGTTATGATGGTATGTTTTTCTTGGTGAGCTTGAGGAATGTTTATGTAGCTTAGAAACTGGTCTCTCTCCGCAATCACTCAGCGCCATCTTCAGGCCACATCAACAGTGAATATCAGACTCTGAGATATTATCATTAGTTCTATTCCAAAATAGCCCGTGTGTGGCTTTGGAAGTGGCCACTGTATTGAATTGATGATCCATTACGGCTCTAACATAGGCCAGTTTCTTCAGGGTACAGAGATATTGCATAGGCACTAGGCAGCACAGTAATCACATGGAGATTACATGCTGAGTTTATTGTCTGCTGGCTTATAAGCCTGGCTAGAGAGGCGATGGGGTTTATAGATTAAAAATGCACATCATTAACATCAGGTGGTTAATGATGTCCTGCCCACCCTCAGTTATAGATCACAATAATGGGTTAGCTATTACATGTGTGATAAAACAAAGACCACCATATTAAACTGTACCAAGAAGTATACTGAAGAGTAGAAGCCATACATAAACATTATGTCACTTTAATCAATCATCGGGAAATTAGTATTTATTCCTGAAATAAGGACCTACCGTATATGTTGGACGATGAACGATAAGCTTTATGATTTTATGAAAAGCTTTGTATTTTCAAAGACACATTAAGTCTGTTTTCTCATCTACATGTACTGTATGTACAAATGTGCAGCTCACAATTACTAATCAGCAGTTACCATGGGGAGCTAATGCCATCCCTGTTACCATAGTAACTACATGGTATAACAGCAACTTAGTGCAAAGTGCCAGAAATGTTGTCTCTATATTGTCTCTCTCGCTGCAGTGAAAAGTCTTTACTGCATAGGAACAGTATGTGACTGACATTGTCTCTGTGTCTCTCTCTCTCTCTGTCTATAGTGAGCACCTATCATGCTCCTTCACCTTCTTCCTGCATGGGGAGAGTAATGTGTGCACCAGCGTAGAGATTGCCCAACACCAGCCTGCCTACCACATTACTGATGACCACATCCGCCTGGCCCAAACCTCCTCAGCCCCCGTACAAGGTGAGAAACAGCCAGGGTAAGAGAGAGACGTAAGAGCCAAAACACTGGATGTCTTTAGCCGCCTCTGTTTTAACCTGAGCATCAATGTCATAACTATGTGTATTATCAAATCTCTGAATATGGACATGAGTGGTCCTTTCTGATATCCTGCACCTCTGGGCTCCTCTCTCTGACTGTCTATTCTATTATATCTACCTATCTATGTGTCTGTTTACTTCTACGTATCTGTGTCTGTCTCTACTGCTACCTATCTATGTGTCTGTCTCTACTTCTACCTATCTATGTGTCTGTCTACTTCTACCTATCTGTGTCTGTCTACTTCTACCTATCTATGTGTCTGTCTCTACTTCTACCTATCTATGTGTCTGTCTCTACTGCTACCTATCTATGTGTCTGTCTCTACTTCTACCTATCTATGTGTCTGTCTCTACTTCTACCTACCTATGTGTCTGTCTCTATGCTACCTATCTATGTGTCTGTCTCTACTGCTACCTATCTATGTGTCTGTCTGTACTGCTACCTATCTATGTGTCTGTCTCTACTGCTACCTATCTATGTGTCTGTCTACTGCTACCTATCTATGTGTCTGTCTCTACCTGTGTCTGTCTACCTACCTATCTATGTGTCTGTCTCTTCTACCTATCTATGTGTCTGTCTACCTATCTATGTGTCTGTCTACTGCTACTTATCTATGTGTCTGTCTCTACTTCTAGCTACCTATGTGTCTGTCTACTTCTACCTATTTATGTGTCTGTCTACTTCTACCTATCTATGTGTCTGTCTACTTCTACATATCTATGTGTCTGTCTACTTCTACCTACCTATGTGTCTGTCTAGGTCTACCTATCTATGTGTCTGTCTACTTCTACCTATCTATGTGTCTGTCTACTTCTACCTATCTATGTGTCTGTCTACTTCTACCTATCTATGTGTCTGTCTACTTCTACATATCTATGTGTCTGTCTACTTATCTATGTGTCTGTCTACCTACCTATGTGTCTGTCTACTTCTACCTATCTATGTGTCTGTCTACTTCTACCTATCTATGTGTCTGTCTACTGCTACCTACCTATGTGTCTGTCTCTACTGCTACCTATCTATGTGTCTGTCTCTACTGCTACCTATCTATGTGTCTGTCTACTTCTACTGCTACCTATCTATGTGTCTGTCTACTTCTACCTATCTATGTGTCTGTCTACTTCTACCTATTCTATGTGTCTGTCTCTACATCTACCTATTCTATGTGTCTGTCTCTACATCTGTATGTCCATCTATCTGACTCTATCTCTGTCTGTCCATCCCTCCACCCATTGCCACTGCAGTGATCCTTAGTCCGTATGGTCTGTCGGGCTCTCTGACGGGCCAGGCCTATAAGATGAGTGACCAAGCTGTGCGGAAGCTGATGGAGGAGTGGAGCTACTTCTACCCCATGGTGCTGCAGTGCCATAGAGAGGGGGGAACAGGAGGTGCCGGCATGGGGGGCATGTGTGCGGAGAGGGAGGGCACTGACCTGCCGTTTGACCCCAACAGTAATGTGGCCGTCGAGGTCATCGTAGGTATGTATGGTAACGTTCAAAACACTTGCTACCAGGGCTGGCTGTAGCCTTTTGGGGACCATAAGCGAGATTTGGTTGTGGGGCCCCCCACCAATCGGGCACATTTGTATTCTATTTTTAAACTAATTTCCTGAAAATCTGCCCATTTTTTGCCTTGGGGTGTAGAGAAATATTAGCCTTTTTTAAATGTGATATCTGAGTGAGAGTGACTAACAAAAATCAATGTGGGCTCCCTGGAGGTCAGGGCCCCTGGATGTCAGGGCCCCTGGACCCCTAGATAACTAGCTAGACTAACCTACCAATCATTTGTTTTATCTGATTGACTGACTGTCAGTGACTGACAAAACAGGAGATAAACTGCTGATGCACAACCACATTACAAACTTGCACCTTGTGTATTCTACTATTCTAACTCTCAACAGTAAGTTATAACCAACTGAGTTCCTAAACTCCTAAACTGAGTTCCCACTCGGGAACCACCACTTATGTTGCGTATGCCTGGAGCCGGCCCTGCTTGCTACCTTTGAAAGTAATTGAATGTACACACTTTGCTGTATATACATTGTTACGACCTGGCTCATAGTTCGTAACAACAAAGGGAGACCATGCATGACTTACATGTAAAAAGGAATACATTTATTCAACTAATTAATAACAAATACAACAATGTAACACAAGCTGTGGACGTCTGTAGGATCAGTAGTGTATGCAGTGTGTGGATGTGTGGAGAGTGTGTTGTATGGTGAAAACAACAAGAACACTAAAGGTGGTGGAAGCCAGCCTGCCAGTCAGGGAAGAGATTGTTGGCTGATGTGGCCTCCCTTTATAGCCTGCAGGCTAAGCATGCCCAGGTGCGCCACATCAGCTGACAATCCTCCCAGCTCTGACCAAGTGAATCCAGCTATGATCCATTTCTGATGTCACTTGTTAAAACCACTTCAGTCAGTGTATATGAGGTTAGGAGACAGGTTAAATAATGATTTTAAGCCTTGAGACAATTGAGACATGAATTGTATATGTGTCGTTCAGAGGGTCAATGAGCAAAACAGAAAATGTAAGTGCCTTTGAACGGGGCATTGTAGTAGGTGCCAGGTGCACCGGTTTGTGTCAAGAACTGCAACGCTGCTGGGTTTTTCTTGTGTATATCAAGAATGGTCCACCAACCAAAGGACATCTAGCCAACTTGACACACAGCATTGGAGTCAATATGGGCCAGCGTCCCTGTGGAACGCTTTCGACACCTTGTCGAATCCATGCCCCAACGAATTGATGCTGCAAAAGGGGGAGGGATGCAACTCAATATTAGGGAGGTGTTCCTAATGTTTTGTACACTCAGTGCACACGCATGAACAATAGGCTACGGGTGACAGTAGGCTATTGGCAAAGTGTTTTGATATGGTGTTACTGAAATGTATTATCATTATCACACCTAAAGAGGGAACTACAGAGAACAACAGCTCTTCATCGATTTTAGTCTCAGCTTTGATTGCACATTCATTGTCTGTTTGAGGCTAAATGATACTGGAGGTGGTTAATTAGTGGTGGATCCAGCGCTCTCAAGGGAGAAGTGTTATGTCTCTCAGAGTGCATTGAGGTAAGGAGGAAAGACTAGAGGAGAGAAGGGGAGAGGGGAGGGGAAGAGGAGAGATTGGGAGAAGATGAGAGAAGCTCCAGGGATAGGAGAAGAGAGGAGCTCAGTGAAGCTCCAGGGAGTGACGGATACACAGCATGGTGTAATCAGCCCATTGACTGGCTACCAAGCCCATCGACTGGATGCCTGACCCCTCATCATTGATTAGAACTGATTGAAATCGGACCTCCCTAAGCCCAGTACCAGCCAGCCGCTGTAGGCCACACAATGATTAATCAATCCAGTGTGTATTGGCCCCAGAAGGAGTGTGTGGGGTGGATGTGAGTGCATCTGTGTGAGTGTGAGGGGATTTAAACTACTCTTTCATCTTCTTCTAGGTGGTGTGAGGATGGTCTACCCAGCTGCCTTTGTGCTGGTTGCCCATGGCGACCTGCCTGTGGACCAGCCCCAGCCTGCCCCCGGAGCCCAGGGGCTCAGCAGAGACCCCTCCCAATGTAGCATCCCCCTCACACCGCCCACCTCACCTGAACAGCCCTGCTCAGGTACTGGATGCCTCTACCACCACACCATATCATCATCATAAACTCTAGAACTTGACCCTGAATAATCACATACCCAAAATGACTCTGATTCAGCTCTACTTGCACAACAGCAAAACAACTCAATACTGCAATCCATAACCCAACTCTAAATGCAATAAAATCCATAATCAACATTGAATGAAGTCTACTTGATGAATATCTAATAAATTAAGAAATAAAACAGCTGATACAAACGAACGGATGATGCTGTACTGTAGCTGCAGAGTTGTTCTTGAGTGTCTGATTGCAATTTCTCAATATCTCAAGAGTCCTAGTAAAGTGTCTCCTGCCGTGCACCTTTAAGACATCCACCCACAGCCAAATGGAACAAACTCCAGTGAATAATGTCATCTGTTGATTATTTCAGCAGACAGTGGCTTTGTGACAGTGTCCAGCATCCTCCTTGCCCAGGAGAGGGCCATTGGAGCCACCAACCACAGCCCAAAGCATTCTGGGAAGAAACTGACCAATCAGGTGGTGCATCAGGCATGGAAGGAGTGTTATCTCAACCAACTGCAACACAAGTGAGTGTCTAGAGAGGCTGCTGGCTAACCGGGGCACAGCTACAGACACGGTTTATCTCTTGGCATTTGCGGTGGGATTGTTAGTGTTGGTGTGCAGTGACACGATTGGCACCCTCACGCCTCTCTTTGTGCCCCCAGATGCAGTGTGCCCAGTAGCGTGACGCCAAAGAAGGAGGCGCCAAACGGGGTGACCACCTGGGACTTTATCGACTCGGGCGAGAGGGCGCCCTGCAGCTGCTCCAGGTTGGCACAGGGGTTGGCATCTGGGGGTAGTGCTCCAGCCGTTTAGCACTGGAACATGGCACCACCCAGCTAGACATCTGAGCTTCATTTTAATTAAGGCTTTTCACTGCTTTTACCCAAAAGACTGGTGCTACTTATGTGAAGCATATTGAAATTGAATATTGCGTATTGATTATGTAGAAATAATGTGAACATTGTGAAAATGTAGTGTATGTATTTGTATTAAATATACTGTGTTGATATGATGTAGACAAGTCCTCACAAGTTGCTACACATAGTTGAAAGTGTTCAATATGTTTAAGAGCAGAATCCTCACCTGCCACGCTAGTTCTGTCTGCCATCAGATCCTGTTTCTCTTGCTGAAGGTTAAAGCAGCAGAAACAGCAGCAGCAGACCAACACCTCCTCTGCCAACCCTCTGTCTGGTGCCAACCCCACCCCCTCCCTGGGCCCAGCACTTCCTCCTCCCTCCCTGCCTAAGCACAAGGCCATGGACAAGTCCGAGAAACCCGACAAACAGCCCAAGAGGGTCGCCGCCATGACCCCCTTCCACCACCGGCTCTCTGTGGGCCGGGAGACCTGCCTGGAACAAGACTCCACTGGAGGGTCCCAACTCGGCCTAGTCGCCCTGGACCCTCTCTTGGATCCCATGCCCACCTGCAAGTACCCCAAGCCCCTCTCAGCTGGCAGGAAAGCCCCCCAGTCCCTGCTCCACTCTCCTGTCTCCCCATTACCCCCCACGCTCAGCCCCCATCCACGGGTGGGGCAGGACCCTGAGGTACTGGATGCTCCTGTGGGCATGGCCCCCTGTCCAGATGGGGCGTCAGGGCTGGGGGTGATGGAGCCCAGTGCGACTGCTCTCTATGCAGCCCCTCTGGGGCCCAGAGAGAGGGAAGCTGGGGCGAGCTGGTGGAGGGGCTTCAGGACTCCTAGGGCTGATAAGGCTGAGTTCAGGCCTCCAGAGCTGCCCAGTGACAGAGTGGAATTAAAGACAGAGACACAGGCCACTGAGGGAGTTGCACTGAAAAGGTGAGAGAGAGACCAGTTCATAAATGTAGAAACTAAAGTCACGCATGCCAGCATTCACACAAGCACGCAGGCAGGCAGGCACACAAACACACACACACTCAGAGGATCACTCTAAGTTTCCTATCTAATTTCCCTCCAGACTATTTGCACAGACAGAGAAGTGTTTCAAGATATCCGAGGAGCGTGTTAGGGAACACATCCAGACCCTGGGTCTATTGCAGCAGCCTGGGGTGGAAGGGCTGGGGGACCTTGGGGACGACCCATATGACTTCAAGGAGGGAGACATCGAGTACAGCTTCCCCACCTCCAAGAGACTGAAGGGCCGAGACCCTAGCAAGAGAGGCCCCAAGGTAAGTAAAAATAAATTGCAATGATTAGTATTGTTGATGGATAGGGCTGTTACAGTGACTGTATTAGCAGGAGTAGTAGAGATACTCTTAATGATCGGCTATGAAAAGCCAACTGACATTTACTCCTGAGGTGCTGACTTGTTGCACCCCCGACAACTACTGTGATTATTATTATTTGACCATGCTGGTCATTTATGAACATTTGAACGTCTTGGCCATGTTCTGTTATAATCTCCAACCGGCACAGCCAGAAGAGGACTAGCCACCCCTCATAGCCTGGTTCCTCTCTAGGTTTCTTCCTAGGTTTTGGCCTTTCTAGGGAGTTTTTCCTAGCCACCGTGCTTCTACACCTGCATTGCTTGCTGTTTGGGGTTTTAGGCTGGGTTTCTGTACAGCACTTTGAGATATCAGCTGATGTCCCTCTAATCACGCTAACATCAATGCAAATGTCATAGAAAATCAAATCAAACACTTCACGAGAGCCCATGAGCTCATGTTGCTCAACATTTCTATAGGCTATGTAATTGCATGACAAAACAGAGTTTTGATGGCCTCTATTAAAAAGAGGATCCCATCAGCTTTCTATAGGCTAGGCATACTATACTTTTTTAGCAACTTTCCTAATATTAAGCACATTTCTTAGCTTCACAAGAGGAGTATAGCCTATCTGGCTTGCATGAAATTGAACCATGGGGAAAGCGTCCTTCATTTACTCTATTTACAGTGCCTTGCAAAAGTATTCATCCCCCTTGGCGTTTTTCCTATTTTGTTGCATTACAACCTGTAATTTAAATGGATTTTTATTTGGATTTAATTTAGTAAACATAAACAAAATAGTCCAAATTGGGGAAATGAAAAAATTAAGTTGTTTTAAAAAATAAAAATAAATTATAGACGGAAAAGTGGTGCATGTATATGTATTCACCCCTTTTGCTATGAAGCTCCTAAATAAGATCTGGTGCAACCAATTACCTCCAAAGTCACATAATTAGTTAAATAAAGTCCATCTGTGTGCAATCTAAGTGTCACATGATCTGTCACATGATCTCAGTATATATACATTTGTTCTGAAAGGCCCCAGAGTCTGCAATACCACTAAGCAAGGGGCACCACCAAGCAAGCGGGACCATGAAGACCAAGGAGCTCTCCAAACAGGTCAGGGACAAATTTGTGGAGAAGTACAGATCAGAGTTGGGTCCTAAAACAATATCAGAAACTTTGAACATCCCACGGAGCACCATTAAATCCATTATTAAAAAATGAAAAGAATATGGCACCACAACAAACCTGCCAAGAGAGGGCCGCCCACCAAAACTCATGACCAGGCAAGGAGGGCATTAATCAGAGAGGCAACAAAGAGACCAAAGATAACCCTGAAGGAGCTACAAAGTTCCACAGCTGAGATTGGAGTATCTGTCCACAGGACCACTTTAAGCTGTACACTCCACAGAGCTGGGCTTTATGGAAGAGTGTCCAGAAAAAAAGCCATTGCTTAACTAAAGAAAAAATAAACAAACATGTTTGGTGTTCACCAAAAGGCATGTGGGAGACTCCCCAAACATATGGAAGAAGGTACTCTTGTCAAATGAGACTAAAATTTAGCTTTTTGGCCATCAAGGAAAACGCTATATCTGGCGCAAACCCAACACCTCTCAGCACCCTGAGAACATCATCCCGGTGGAAGCATCATGCTGTGGGGATGTTTTTTTCCTTCAGGGTCTGGGAAACTGGTCAGAATGGAAGAAATGATGGATGGCGCTAAATACAGGGAAATTATTGAGGGAAACCTGTTTCAGTCTTCCAGAGATTTGAGACTGGGACAGAGGTTCACCTTCCAGCAGGACAATGACCCTAAGCATACTGCTAAAGCAACAATCGACTGGTTTAAGGGGAAACATTTAAATGTCTTGGAGTGGCCTAGTCAAAGCCCAGACCTCAGAGGGACCCATCCAACTTGAAGGATACATAAATAAAAATGTTATCTTAACTGACTTTCCTTGTTAAATAAAGGTAAAAACATTTTTTTAAAGGAGCTGGAGCAGTTTTCCCTTGAAGAATGGGCAAAAATCCCAGTGGCTAGATGTGCCAAGCTTATAGAAACATACCCCAAGAGACTTGCAGCTGTAATTGCTACCAAAGGTGTCTCCACAAAGTATTGAATTTGGGGGAGTGAATAGTTACGCACACTCAAGTTTTCATTTCTTGTTGGTTTCACCCCAAATAATATTTTGCATCTTGAAAGTGGTAGGCATGTTGTGTAAATCAAATTATACAAACCCTCTAAAAATGTATTTTAATTCCAGGTTGTAAGGCAACGAAATAGAAAAATGCCAAGGGTTGTGAATACTTTCGCACGCCTCTGTAATTGGATATATGACATGCATTTTTTCCCCTGCCCCTGTTCCGAGACATGTGCATGATAATTGCCCATTCTAATTCCAAACTAATTTCACTCATATATTATTTAGTATGTGTAAAGACAAGATTAAATCAAGAATAGTCTGATGGGTGATAATATTAGCCAATCACTTGTGAATGATACCTATATTATCACTTGTCAATGATACCTATATTGTCACTTGTGAATGATACCTATATTATCACTTGTGAATTATATGATATATCTTGTGAATGATGTCCAGCTTTTCTGCAGTAAGGCAAGAATCTGCACGTGCCTTTCGTTGCGACTTTTTCAAATCATAGCCGCACACCTCATGTAGCCTAGCCCATAGGCCTATTTGTTTTGATAAAGTTTATCACAACTAAAGTGGGCAAATAACTTCTGAAAATGAAGCACATTAATCTGCTTTACAACCGGTGTAGAGCCTAACTGGCAGACATAGGTGACGCGTGAGTTTCAAGTTTGGGGAAGATAATTTTCACCGTAAAAATGTATTACATGCATACAGTGGGGCAAAATAGTATTTAGTCAGCCACCAATTGTGCAAGTTCTCCCACTTAAAAATATGAGAGAGGCCTACAATTTTCATCATAGGTACACTTCAACTATGACAGACAAAATGAGAAAAAAAAACAGAAAATCACATTGTAGGATTTTTAATGAATTTATTTGCAAATTATGGTGGAAAATAAGTATTTGGTCACCTACAAACAAACAAGATTTCTGGCTCTCACAGACCTGTAACTTTTTCTTTAAGAGGCTCCTCTGTCCTCCACTCGTTACCTGTATTAATGGCACCTGTTTGAACTTGTTATCAGTATAAAAGAGACCTGTCCACAACCTCACAGTCACACTCCAAACTCCACTATGGCCAAGACCAAAAAGCTGTCAAAGGACACCAGAAACAAAATTGTAGACCTGCACCAGGCTGGGAAGACTGAATCTGCAATATGTAAGCAGCTTGGTTTGAAGAAATCAACTGTGGGAGCAATTATTAGGAAATGGAAGACATACAAGACCACTGATAATCTCCCTCGGTCTGGGGCTCCACGCAAGATCTCCCCCCGTGGGTTCAAAATGATCACAAGAACGGTGAGCAAAATTCCCAGAACCACACGGTGGGACCTATTGAATGACCTGCAGAGAGCTGGGACCAAAGTAACAAAGCCTACCACCAGCAAGAGCATTGAAGATGAAACGTGGCTGGGTCTTTCAGCATGACAATGATCCCAAACACACCGCCCGGGCAATGAAGGAGTGGCTTCATAAGAAGCATTTCAAGGTCCTGGAGTGGCCTAGCCAGTCTCCAGATCTCAACCCCATAGAAAATCTTTGGAGGGAGTTGACAGTCTGTGTTGCCCAGCAACAGCCCCAAAACATCACTGCTCTGGAGGAGATCTGCATGGAGGAATGGGCCAAAATACCAGCAACAGTGTGTGAAAACCTTGTGAAGACTTACAGAAAACGTTTGACCTCTGTCATTGCCAACAAAGGGTATATGACAAAGTATTGAGATAAACTTTTGTTATTGACCAAATACTTATTTTCCTCCATTATCTGCAAATAAATTCATTAAAATTCCTACAATGTGATTTTCTGCATTTTCTTCTCATTTTGTCTGTCATAGTTGATGTGTACCTATAATGAAAATTACAGGCCTCTCTCATCTTTTTAAGTGGGAGAACTTGCACAATTGGTGGCTGACTAAATGCTTTTTAAACCCACTGTAAACCGCATTTGAGGTCACTTTTGAGAATGGTGTTTTCCTGCTAATGGAACTTTCACACTTACAGCTTACTGCCATGTGTGCATGCATTGTTGCGCTTATAATGTGCCTAGTAGTTTATCAACAATTTAAGCTAAACGTGTTGATCTGTTGCAACAGCCTCATGCCTTTGCTGTTTGTTAGGCCTGTAATTTGTAACTCATTTTGTTGGCTGATGAAAAGTAATGTGGACAGCTCTTCTAACATCTTCAATATGCCTCTCGGAATTCGAAAAGAAGGAGGCGCGCAGTTGTGTCTCCGATGTGTCTGTCTTCACTTGTAGGCATCTTAGCTCTGAAGTAGGATAAGGACTTGATCACGTGACAGGCATTGGCTAATAATAATTGAGATATCTGAGAGAGCCATGTGAGTTAGAGGTGCTTCGGAGCACATAGCTGGGAGAAGGGAATTATAGTTGTTATATTCAGCCCAAGAGCACAATGGCCACTGGCAGCAAAAAACATGGATTTTTTTAAGGGGCATTACAGCCACACAATGGGGATGCCACCGGGAAATTCGAGGCATTATCAACTGCTTGTTAAATTGTGACTGAGAGACTGATGAAGTGTGTGCAGCCTGCGCAAAAAAAAAAAAAACGAAGCAGAGCTCATGCCTTTCATGCAACTTTTTTCAAATCATCATTAGTCACATCATGCAGACTTGGAATGTATTAAAAATCAAAACATGTAGCCCAACGTTTGTATCACACCTAAAGTTGCATGAATAACTCTAAATGAAGCATATAGTAGGACCTGATTCTGTTAACCCCTCAACACAGAACAGCAGCATGTGCGCACTCCCTCAGAAATCAATTGTATACTATAAAATAATGCCACGGAATTCTAGGCAAATCGTGTTTGCTAAATGAACTAGTGTAGCCCACAGCCATATGGTACAGCCAGATCAGGACCTAACATAAGGACAACTCAGAGTATGCTATTGTGTTATTCGGAAATAGACAACATTTTCTTAATTTCATGTTTTCCTGTCTAAAATAAATAATGGATTTATTGTGACTGTATAGGTTAAATTAAATGTATTTATTAGACTTTTTAAAGTGTAGATTTTACAAAGGTCTGCATCAGTGGCTTGTAGGCTATGCGTGGATGCCAGTAGCTGCTAAATGTGTTTATGTTAATTAATGGTGATTTACAGTGAGACCGGAGGTAATTTGGTTGACAATCACCTGCTGACAAAATTTCATGAATATAACTGTCTTCCAGGGAGAGGATATCAGCAACGGTGCACTGCCTGATGGGAAAGATGCCATGTCCATCTTTAGCTCTGCCCCCAAAGCTGGTAAGGATTTGAATGTTGACATGTATTATGAGGTGTGTTCTTTGCGCTGTGTTTGATTGTCTTGTTTGTGTGTTTCTAGATGATGACTCACCGCAGGACGACGAGGCAGCCAAAGCCCAAAACCCTCCTCTAACCAGGGAGACTGATCTGGTGGTCCTCATCTCAGACCTGGAGAATATTTTCGATGAGGATGAGGAGGAACTTGGGGTGAGAAACATTTGAACAATTACTGGATGTCTAAAATCTGTTTCATTTTCATTCCCTCGTTCAACAAAGCGCTATACACTCATCATAATAATAAATCATTGTATACTTTACTGTGCATGCCATATAGCAGACACTTTTATCCAAGGAGACTTAGATATGTGTTGTATAATAATTTGTAGACTGCTTGCCCCAATCAGCACACAGCCAGGGTCCTGGTATCAGGAGGTGAAGACCGAAGGGATGGGAGGGTGGCTGTGCCCTATCCTTCAAGTGAGTCTATCTTTACATGTACACATGTTCATCAGTTTGTTTGTTATCTTATGCATGTTATCTTAGCTTAGTTTAGCATGATTCTGAGACCCGGGAATAATAATCTTTCTTCTTCTCCTTCTCTCACATCTTCTCTGCCTGTTTCTGTCTGTTTTATCTCTCGTTGTCCATCGCCGTCCCTCCCTCTCTATCTCTCTCTCCTCCCCTCATCTCCTCCCCCCATTCCTCCCTCTCGCTCTCCTCCCCTCATCTCCTCCCCCATCCCTCCCTCTCTCTCTCTCCTCCCCTGTCCCTCTCTCTCTCTCTCGCTCTGTCTCTCCTCCCCTTTTCTCCTCCCCTGTCTCTCCCTCTCTCTCTCTCCTCCCCCCTCATCTCCCCCGTCCCTCCCTCCCTCTCTCTCTCTCTCTCTCTCTCTCCCCCCCCTCTCTCTCTCACTCCTCCTATCATCTCCTCCCGCCATCCATCCATCCTCTCTCTCTCTCTCTCTCTCTCTCTCTCTCTCTCTCTCTCTCTCTCTCTCTCTCTCTCTCTCTCTTTCTCTCTCCTCCCCTCATCTCCTCCCCCATCCCTCTCTCTCTCTCCCCCCTCATCTCCTCCCCCCATCCCTCTCTCTCTCTCTCTCCTCCCCTCATCTCCCCCCCTCCCTCTCTCCATTCAGCAGTAGCAGACCTCCAGCGGATGTTCCCCACACCCCCTTCCCTGGAGCAGCACCCGGCCTTCTCCCCCATCATGACATACCGTGACACCCCCAGCCAAGAGCCACCAGCCCCCTCGGGGGGCTCTGACCACCCCCTGGGCCCCCTGTCCTCCACCCAGCTCCAGGAGTACCGGATGGAGGTGGAGGAAGGCATGGCCAGTCCTAAACATGAGGACATTAAGGTGAGGCACCACAGAAGTAATGGGAATGGAAACGATTAAGTCTGTAGTATGTGACATCATGTAACCGATTGATATATTCAAATTGGTTAATATGGTTAGTGGTTGTCAGTGTTTGGGAAACTACTCTGAAAATATAGTTTACCAAGCTACCAATTGCTTCACACTGGAATAAGTTAAACGACGCTAAAGCTACTCTAAAGTTACTCTGAAAAAGTAGTTCACTACATCCAAACCACTTTGTGAAAAGTATGTTTATGTGAAAAATATGTAACTCTGTAATGTCATTGACTACAAATTGCAAGACAGATCACTTTGGGGTCATATGTTAACAGAATGTGTAATTTAGCCTATTAAACTCTAAATCTACGTATGTTTCAAGTGAGAATTAGTCAGATCTGATACCAAAAAAGAAAGGAAATGATTGCCTACTTCACCCATTTTTAATTTTCTTTTTGAAGAAAAAGTCATGTGTAGTTCCAGTCGTAAGCTACAGTGTTAAATGGCAATAAAGTAATTAAGTATTGAAAACAGTACATATATTTGAATTGAGTTCAACTAGATGTAGTTCACTCCTCCCCAACACTGGTGGTCGTATGATGGATGTTATAATAGTGAAAATTCTTCAAATAAAGTAGCTACAGGGCACTGTGCAGCCTACCAGTGTTAATGTAAACTTTAGCGTCTCATTTGATCTTGACTGATGTTGCTGTAGCATGTTTATACCTGCTGGCCTGCTAGAGGACTCACTGGTATGTGGAACCAAATACCTGAACTGCTGCTCACCATACAGCCTGTTTCAACTTGTGTCGTTGTTTAAGTGCTAATTGTCTCTCTGTGACACATTGTGATACTATGGGAACACATTTACAATGAGCTCTCCTTCCCCATCCCCCTCTGTAGGACTTCTCATTTGTGTACCGTGTCCCGTCTGTCCAGCCACAGATGGGCTGCTCCATGTTTGCTCCGCTGCGGACCCTCCCCAGTCAGTGTCTACCCCCCATCAAGGTGCCTGACCAGTGTTACTACCGGCCCTCCTGGGCCCTGCTGCCCAAGATGGAGCACTACTCCTCCCTGCCGCCCTCCTTCATCAGAGATGGATATGTGTAAGTACTGGACCAGGGTTGGTTCTATTACAGCTGGATGGATGTTCATAAAATGTACCTTAAACGTTACCACGTTGAATGTACTGTGTGTGTGTCCTCCAGCAACGTCCCCAGTGTTGGGGACCAGGAGTATGCCCAGATGAGTGCCAGTGCCCTATCCATAGGCACCACCGGTGGTATCCTCCCCTCGCCCTCCCCTGCCACCCCCCGCTTCTCCGTCCCCACCCCTCGTACCCCGCGCACCCCAAAGGGCGTTGGCACGGCCAGCGGGCAGGGCTCTGTGAAGCAGGAGGGCACCGGGACAGAGCTGAGCTCCCCTGCCTCCACGCCCTCCACCAGCCTGCCTATGAGCTCCCTGACTGAGCCCCATGCGTCCTGCCCCGCCCTGCCCGAGGCCCACAGCCTGTACGCCGCCCTGCTCCTCTCTGACTCAGTCCTCAACGTCTTCAAAGATCGCAACTTCGACAGCTGCTGCATCTGCGCCTGCAACATGAACGTGAAGGGCGCCGACGTGGGCGTGTACATCCCCGACTCCACTCTCGAGGACCAGTACCGCTGCATGTGCGGCTTCAGCGCCATCGTCAACCGCCGGCTGGCACATGGCACGGGCCTCTTCCTGGAGGACGAGCTGGACATCTTTGGGAGGGGCTCGGAGGTGGGCCAGGCAGCCGAGAGGAGGCTGGCGCTGTGCCGCAGAGACCCACCCATGGGAGACCCCCGGGCCAAGCGCCCCCAGGACTCCTCCCCTGCCCCTTCCTCTGTCATGGAGCTCCTCCAGGAGCAGTGCTCCCAGCCCATCTCCTCCCTGGCCTCCCTACACCTCCCTCCTGCCTGCTCCTGCCACGGCCGCCAGGGGGCACTGCTCCAGAGCTGGATGTCTGACAAGCAGTGGGCGGATGGCAGTGATGCGTGTGTGGAGTGTTACAACGCGCTGGTTCAGGGGCAGCAGTATGTGGATAACCCTGCCGGGGGGGAAAGTAGATCCGGCTGTTGTGAGGAGCAGTGCTCTACACTCCTGGCCTCACACCAACGGTAAGGAGGAGGGATCCGGCTGGGATGATAGAAGGATGCCAAGGGGTGATAGTAATTGGAGGATGACAGTAGGGATGACAGTGGTGATAGAACTGATAGTGGCTGTCTATCTGCGGTGAACTGATTACAGTTATAAATACACTATCTATACAAAAGTTTACTGACACCTTTTTAATTAGTGGATTTGGCTATTTCAGCCACACCCATTGCTGACAGGTGTATAAAATAGACCACACATCCATGCAATCTCCATAGACAAATATTGGCAGTAGAATGGCCTTAATGAAGAGCTTAGTGACTTGCAACGTGACTTTCAATGTGGCCACGTCATAGGATGCCACCTTTCCAACAATTCAGTTTGTGAAATTTCTGACCAGTAGAGCTGCCTCGGTCAACTGTAAGTGCTGTTATTGTTAAGTGGAAACGTCTAGGAGCAACAACGGCTCAGCCGTGAAGTGGTAGGCCACATAAGCTCACAGAACAGGCGTATTACGTAAAAATGGTCTGTCCTCGGTTGCAACACTCATTACCGAGTTCCAAACTGCCTCTGGAAGCAACGTCAGCAGAACTGAACTATTTATCGGGAGCTTCATGAATTGGGTTTCCATGGCCGAGCAGCTGCACACAAGCCTAAGATTACAAAGTGCAATGCCAAGCATCGGCTGGAGTGGTGCAATACTTTTGGTCATGTAGTGTAGCATATTGTTTCTTAGTATGGAAAATTAAACAAGATCAATCCATACACTCAAAGTTTAAATCCATGTTTCTCTATGTTAGATACGGACTGTTGTGTAATGTGACGTTCAATGTGTATGATGTCTAATGTTTATTTATGTAATGTATGTATTTCTGTGTGTGTGTGTTCTTGTGTGTGTGTGTGTGTGTCCTTGTCTCTCCCTAGTGTTGGACATCAGTATTCTGTCGTCCCAGGACGTGGTGCGTATGCTGCTGTCCCTGCAGCCCTTCCTCCAGGACGCAATCCAGAAGAAACGTACAGGCCGGACCTGGGAGAACATCCAGCATGTCCAGGGTCCACTCACATGGCAACAGTTCCACAAGATGGCCGGCCGGGGATCCTACGGTAAGCCACCAGGGACACTCTTTATTGACGTATCTACAGTAGATATTTGAAATGTACTGTATTTTAGATAGATTTCCCATTAACTGTTTGTGACTTCACTTTTGTGTAAATTATATTTGATGTCAACATTTCAGGTTTTTACACTGATCTCAATTTAGGAGTAAGCCGCCTAAATATTGCTGTACAAAGGGTAACTGGAGAAATGTAATCGAACATGACAATCACCTGACCTCTTTCAGTCCAGTCCAGCCTTCCATAAATCTTCTCATCTTTCTTCTCACCAGGGTCAGAGGAGTCGCCCGAACCCCTTCCCATCCCTACCCTGTTGCTGGGCTACTACGATAACTATGACCGTAACTTCCTGGCGCTGTCGCCCCTGGCGCTGCCCTTCTGGGAGAAGCTGCTGTTGGAACCATATGGGGGACAGAGGGACGTGGCCTTCCTGGTGCTCTGCCCCAACTCTGAAACCCTGCTGGCCGGGGCACAGGCTTTCTTCCAGGAGCTCAGCTCTGTCTACGAGGTAAGTCCTATTATACTACTATATCCCAAACCTCTCCTCTAGCAATTCCTTAGTTGTTGTTTCCTTCAGAATATACAATTACCAATTAGATGTCTCCACCTCCTGTGTTTGTTTGAAGACACTGGGTGGGATACTGTGTATGTGTTCTATAGCGCTTGACCCCTACTTTTTGTCATTTTCAGACGTGTCGGTTGGGGAAACACAGACCCCTGGCAAAGGTCTCCAGAGATGGGCTGGTGCGTGTGGGGGCAGAGACAGAAACTGAGACCGATAAGGAGAAAGAGAAGGAGAGACATGAGGAGGAGCAGATAGACCAGTGGTTCACAGGGCCCTGGGCTGGACAGCAACACAGCGACAACCTCAGAAAACTCAAACTATATGCGCGCACCTGCAGGAAGCAGCTAGGTGAAACACTGAACTTTATGATTGAAATTGTCTGAAGTGATCAAGGGACATTGTACCAGTTGGGAGTATGAGTACTTTTGGCATTCTCTCAACCAGCTTCACCTGGAATGCTTTTCCAACAGTTCCCACATATGCTGATCACTTGTTGGCTGCTTTTCCTTCACTCTGCGGTCCAACTCATCCCAAACCATCTCAATTGGGGTGAGGTCGGGTGATTGTGGAGGCCAGGTCATCTGATGCAGCACTCCATCTCTCTCCTTCTTGGTCAAATAGCCCTTACACAGCCTGGAGGTGTGTTGGGTCATTGTCCTGTTGAAAAGAAAATGATAGTCTCAGTAAGAACAAACCAGATGGGATAGCTTATCGCTGCAGAATGCTGGGGTAGCCATGCTGTTTAAGTGTGCCTTGAATTCTAAATAAATCACTGACAATGTCACCAGCAAACCACCCCAACACCATCACACTTCCTCCTCCATGCTTCACATTGGGAACCACACATGCAGAGATCATCCGTTCACATACTCTGCGTCTCACAAAGACACGGCGGTTACAACCAAAAATCTCACATTTGGACTCATCAGACCAAAGGACAGATTTCCACCGTTCTAATGTCCATTGCTTGTGTTTCTTGGCCTAAGCAAGTCTCTTCTTCTTATTGGTGTCCTTTAGTAGTGGTTTCTTTGCAACAATTCGACTATGAAGGCCTGATTCTTGCCGTCTCCTCTGAACAGTTGATTTTGAGATGTGCCTGTTACTTGAACTCTGTGAAGCATTGATTTGGGCTGCAATTTCTGAGGCTGGTAACTCTAATGAACTCATCCTCTGCAGCAGAGGTAACTCTGTGTCTTCCTTTCCTGTGGCGGGCCTCATGAGAGCCAGTTTCATTATAGAGCTTGATGTTTTTTGCGACTGCACTTGAAGAAACTAGAAGTTCTAGAAATGTTCTGGTATTGACTGACCTTCATGTCTTATTAATGATGGACTATCGTTTCTCTTTGCTTATTTGAGCTGTTCTTGCCATAATATGGACTTAGTCTTCTGTGTATATGGCTATCTTCTGTATACCACCCCTATGTTACAACACAACTGATTGGAAATTCCACAATTAACTTTTAACAAGGCACACCTGTTAATTGAAATGTATTCCGGGTGACTACCTCATGAAGCTGGTTGAGAGAATGCCAAGAGTGTGCAAAGTTGTCATCAAGGCAAAGGGTGGCTACTTTGAAGAATCTTTGTTTAACACTTTTTTGGTTAATACATGATTCCATGTGTTATTTCATAGATTTGATGTCTTCACTATTATTCTACAATGTATAAAATAGTTAAAATAAAGAAAAATCCTGGAATGAGTAGGTGTGTCCAAACTTTTGACTGGTACTGTATGTATATACACTAACCATTGCCGCAGGAAGTAGGGGTGCTGAGAGTGCTGCAACACCCCCACCCCTAAACACTAACTACTCCATGCATTTCAACTCTAAATCCTCCTCTATGTTTTCCTTCATCCAGGTCCACAGTTGTCTGCCCTGTCTTTGGACAGCAGTCTGTTGTTACCCCCCAAGCTTCAGCCTCCTCCAGCCCCTACGCCCTCCTCAGCCCAGCCTGCCCCCTCCTCCAGCCAGCCCCCCTATTGTCCTGGGGCCCCTGCTGAGGGAGAGGCAACAGCCCCCCCAGTGGCCCTCAGCTCAGAAAGCACCCCAACCCCCACAGCAGCAGCAGCCTCGGGCCAGCCAGGTCCAGCAGAGAGCACCCAAGGAGGGTCCACTGAGGTCAAGAATACCCCCAATGCCCCACCACCACCACCTAGCCAGCCAGAGACCCCTGAGAGGTGAGGACCCAGGGCATCTATGCTGCTATATTACTATTGTATTACTATATTATTATTCAGTTTTCTATGTTATCATGATATATGTCTCCGCCCCCTGTCCCAGTGTGGCGGAGCGGGAGCGAATCGGCATCCCCACGCTGGCGGACTCGGCCGATAGCCACGCCCACCCCCCTGCCATCTTGATCTACGTGGTGGACCCCTTCCTGTGCTCGGGCCGAGCGAGGGATGAAGGAGAGGAGGAGGAGGGTGAGGAGGTTGAGGCAGGCAGTGTGTGGTTACTAGGGCTGCTGCGTTGCTACACAGAGATGCTACAGACATTGCCGGAGAGCATGAGACCAGCACTGGTGTTACAGGTAGGATCATATACTGTACTGTACTCCCTCCTACACCACCTATACCTTTGCTTCTGTATGGTTCAATGTTAATGGCTGTATGGATGAGTGACTGAGACTGTGGGGGATCACCCTAATCCCTACATTGTGCACTAGTTTTGACCAGAGCCCTCTAGTCAAAAGGAGTGCACTATATATGGAATAGAGTGCCAGAAGACACTGTATGGGTGTCCAACCACGGATCTGCTCATACAAGAGTGCTCATTCATTCTGGATGGGTTGTCCAGGTGGTGCCATGTCAGTATCTGCTCCAGCCAGCCAGTGGTGAGAGCCCTCTGTACCTGCAGCACCTGCGCTCCCTGGCCTTCTCAGCCTACTCCCAGTGCAGACGCCTCCTACCCACACAGACACACATCAAGTCTCTGACCGGCTTTGGCCCCGCCTCCACCCTAGAATCTGTGCTCAAGAGCCCAGAGGTAAGGCTTGGACGAACACACACTTAAAGACATGTACACCCATTCAAAGTCACACACAGGCTTCAAAAACAATCACTCAGACACATAGGGGCCTACCCTACCTACACATCTCATCTGATTAGTAAATGCTCTAAATGTCTGACAATCCCACTCTCTCCCCCTCCCTCCTCACTCTCCATCCCGCTCTCTCCCCCTGTCCCCTCCCCAGCACCCCAGCCCTCTACAGGGCTACTCTCCCCCATACATTCTGGGTCCTACCCGTGCCAAGCAACCGGAGCCAGGGGAGGTGTGGGCAGAGATCCCTCCCAGGTACAACGTGCTGTTTGTGGGCTACTGCCTGTCCCACGACCAGCGCTGGATCCTGGTCTCCTGCACCGACCAACAGGGAGAGCTACTGGAGACCTGCATCATCAACATCGATGTGCCCAACAGGTCAGTTACTCAATCAGTTACTCAATCACTCAGGGTCTGGGAGAGTGTGGGATATCTATGAGGTGTTGATGATGCTGTGCTAATGTTAGATAATGTCAAATCCTTTCATCCTGTCGGTCATTAAATTATATCATATAATATCTATTATGCATAGTAGGCTAGGCTATATTATATTGAGTAAAGTAATACACTTTAATGTAGCATTTCAGAACCTTTATACTTATACAGTTCATGATGCAATATAGACATTACCAAACGTTCTTCTTGTCACTCCCTGCTCCTCCTCAGAGCGCGGTGGCCCAAGATCTCAGCCAGGAAGATGGGACTGCAAAAGTTATGGGACTGGTGTGTCGGCATCATCCAGATGACCTCACTGCCATGGAGGATCGTGATTGGTCGGCTGGGCAGACTAGGACATGGTGAACTGAAAGGTGAGTTCAGCGTAGTGCAGCTAACTCTGTTTCAATATCCCTGGTGTTTGGTGGAAGGTGAGATCTGCTGGAACTATTGTTTCGATATTTTCGGCCTCAGTATTTCAGTTGATCCAGAGGAGATTACAGTAGACTGTAGAACAATTCACTGTATTGACCTGCGTCTCCCTCCCTCCCTCCAGACTGGAGCGTTCTCCTGGGGGAGCACTCTCTCCACTCCATCAGTCGCCAGCTGAAGGAGGCATGTCGTATGTGTGGCATCTCCTCCGCCGACTCCCCCTCCATCCTCAGTGCCTGCCTGGTTGCCATGGAGCCCCAGGGCTCCATCGTGGTGATGCCAGGTTAGCAGCAGCACTGCTGGGCCCAGGGATGATGTGTTTAGTGAACCTTCCAGATATAATAGACATGTTTAATAGATGTTATAGAATCTCACTCTGTAAGCCCTGGAGTTGCAGATAAAACATGATGTTATGAGCTAAGGGTGAACAGTGTAATAGTGTGTTTAACCCCAATACTGCCACACACTCGGGGAGCACTGCGAGCTGCCACACTCACTTCACAGCTCACAGAAATGCAGACATGATGGAGATTGCAGCATTTTGAGGTAAGGTTAGGCCAAGTGGATTTTACAGTATAGACTGCACTGTAGCACATTGTGCAGAGCAATTCAAACTAACACACTCAAAGGATTTCATTGCCAAGCACACACTAAGCTCTATTGAGGTAAATCTTACATGACATACTATTTATAATAAGTTGGTCTGAAGCGGGCTGTTGGAAATGTGCAGTGTTCAGTCCCCATCACCTTCCCTGGCAACGGAGCGCCGGAGCATTTCCATCGTCATGGAGGCCAAGTTAATGGGATTTGTTGCATGACAGGGCCCATAGGTTTACTATCATACACATGGCACTTTTGTTTATGTGTGTGTGTGTGTGTGTGTGTGTGTGTGTGTGTGTGTGTGTGTGTGTGTGTGTGTGTGTGTGTGTGTGTGTGTGTGTGTGTGTGTGTGTGTGTGTGTGTGTGTGTGTGTGTGTGTGTGTGTGTGTGTGTGTGTGTGTGTGTGTGTGTGTGTGTGTGTGTGTGTGTGCAGACGCAGTGACGATGGGCTCGGTGTTTGGTCGCAGCACAGCCCTCAACCTGCAGACGTCCCAGCTGAACACCCCTCAAGACGCTTCCTGTACCCACATCCTGGTATTCCCCACCTCCGCCACCACACAGCTGGCTGCCAGCTCCTACCCCACAGAGGATAACGCCGGTAAGGGCTCCACATTAGACCTCCATGTTGAATGCAGTGTACAAGTTTATTCAGTACAACCAATATGTTAGCGGCAATAACATTATATCTTAAACATCTATACTTGAGCTGGAAGGCTTAATATGGGCAATAAGGTATTTTATACTCAGCATCTTACAGTAACTGTTGCTGGATTTAAGTTGTGTGAAGTTCACAAATATCCCCACCAGAGGGTGCAATTCTCTCAGAATTGTTTGGAATAGGATCAGAGGAATATGTATATGTAACTGACTAGATAGATAACTCTCTGCTGTGTTTCTGTCTCCAGACGACATGTTCGACCTGCCTTTCCCTGACGAGCTGGAGAATGACATAGGACATGACATTCTCAACCTGCACCCCTCCCCCAACACCTCCCCCGTACCCTCCCCTGGCTCCCCCTCTGGCATGGGGGGAAGCTCACACTTCCAGCATAACAGGGTGAGTTCAGGAACCAGGCTAAGTGACTCAATTCATCTGAACTATCCACTGTTGGTGGCCATATATCCTTAATATTCCCTCTGTCCTCCAGAGTCAGGGAGAGAGGTTTCTGTCCAGGGAGAACCCTCCGGAGGAGCTGAAGCAGCAACCTCTAGCCCTGGGATACTACGTCTCCACTGCCCAGGCCGACAGCCTGCCTCACTGGTTCTGGGCCTCCTGCCCTCAGGCTCAGAACCAGTGTCCACTGTTTCTCAAGGTAAGGGATCCACGTACTTGTTGATTTTGTGTGTGAGGGTGGGGATGCGTGCGTATGTGTGTGTGTGAGGGTGGGGATGCGTGCGTATGTGTGTGTGTGAGGGTGGGGATGCGTGCGTATGTGTGTGTGTGGGGTGGGGATGCGTATGTGTGTGTGAGGGTGTGGGATGGGGGTGTGTGGATGCGTGCGTGCGTGTGTGTGTGTGGGGGGTGGGGATGCGTGCGTGTGTGTGTGTGGGGTGGGGATGCGTGCGTATGTGTGTGTGAGGGTGGGGATGCGTGCGTATGTGTGTGTGTGAGGGTGGGGATGCGTGCGTATGTGTGTGTGTGGGGTGGGGATGCGTGCGTATGTGTGTGTGTGAGGGTGGGGATGCGTGCGTATGTGTGTGTGTGGGTGGGGATGCGTGCGTATGTGTGTGTGTGTGTGCGTGGGTGTGGGGATGCGTGCGTATGTGTGTGTGTGGGTGGGGATGCGTGCGTATGTGTGTGTGTGGGGATGCGTGCGTATGGTGTGGGGGGGTGGGGATGCGTGTGTGTGTGGGGTGGGGATGCGTGCGTATGTGTGTGGGGATGCGTGTGTGTGTATGTGTGTGTGTGAGGGGGGGTGGGGATGCGTGCGTATGTGTGTGTGTGGGGTGTGCGTGTATGTGTGTGGGGATGCGTGCGTGGGGATGGGGATGCGTGCGTATGTGTGTGTGTGTGTGGGTGGGTGGGGATGCGTGCGTATGTGTGTGTGTGGGGGGGGATGCGTGCGTATGTGTGTGTGGGGTGGGGATGTGTGTGTGTGTGTGGGGTGGGGATGCGTGCGTATGTGTGTGTGTGAGGGTGGGGATGCGTGCGTATGTGTGTGTGTGGGGTGGGGATGCGTGCGTATGTGTGTGTGTGGGGTGGGGATGCGTGCGTATGTGTGTGTGTGGGGTGGGATGTGTGTGTGTGTGGGGGGTGGGGATGCGTGCGTATGTGTGTGTGTGAGGGTGGGGATGCGTGTGTGTGTGTGGGGTGGGGATGCGTGCGTATGTGTGTGGGGGGTGGGGATGCGTGCGTATGTGTGTGTGGGGTGGGGATGCGTGCGTATGTGTGTGTGTGGGGTGGGGATGCGTGCGTATGTGTGTGTGTGGGGGTGGGGATGCGTGCGTATGTGTGTGTGTGGGGGATGCGTGCGTATGTGTGTGTGTGGGGTGGGGATGCGTGCGTATGTGTGTGTGTGGGGTGGGGATGCGTGCGTATGTGTGTGTGGGGATGCGTGCGTATGGTGTGGGGGATGCGTGCGTATGTGTGTGTGTGTGAGGGTGGGGATGCGTGCGTATGTGTGTGTGTGGGGTGGGGATGCGTGCGTATGTGTGTGTGTGGGGTGGGGATGCGTGCGTATGTGTGTGTGTGGGGTGGAGATGCGTGCGTATGTGTGTGTGTGGGGTGGGGATGCGTGCGTATGTGTGTGTGTGAGGGTGGGGATGCGTGCGTATGTGTGTGTGTGGGGTGGGGGGTGGGATGGGTGTGGGTGAATACTTATATGTATGTGTGTGTGTGTAAGTGTGTGTTCAGACACTTACCCTTGTTTCTCCTCTACAGGCATCTTTACACCACCACATCGCCATTGCCACAGCCCAATCAGATGAACCCAATCAGACAAGCTCAGACAAGACGACCAAGAGGATACCTCACCCTCTGGACTCCAAGACCACCTCTGACGTGCTCAGGTTAGTAGGTTATGCTATATGCCTAGTACCTATGGTTACAAAATTCCATAAACTTTCTCAAAATGAAAACAGGATTTCTGGAAAACCAGAGAATTCTGAAACCCTCCCAGTATCCACTACCCATCCCATCCTACCTTCTACTGTATAACACCCTATCGTCTCCTCTTTTACTCTGTCATATTGGTTGTTATTGTCACTAACTTGCCCTCTGTGATGAAGTAGTAGAGTATGTGCAGGGATCATTTGAAGGCTATAAAGGTCAACACTTCATTTAGTATGATGTATGTTCATGTTATGTGCTCTCTAACCCCAAACCCTGGTGCTCATGTCTTGCGTCCTGCTGTAGGTTTGTGTTGGAGCAGTACAACGCCCTCTCGTGGCTGACGTGTAACCCTGCCACCCAGGACCGCCGCTCCTGCCTGCCCGTTCACCTGGCTGTGCTCACACAGATGTACAATGCCGTCCTCAACATGCTCTAGCAACGGCACTTACTAATGGACAGCTGAGGAAACTGAGTACTGTACAATCCATGGCCTCTGAGGTCATGTGTGCCTGTCTGCCTGCCTGCAATGTCTCTGCCGGGACACCAGAGAGAGCCAGAGGTCTGTTAAACAAATTCAGGACGGACAGATAGGGTGAGACTTATGGACCCCTTTTACACCTAGTATTACCATGTGATCTGTGATCAAATCATGGCTTTAATTCAGTGGATTGATGGCCAAAATGGTGTCAGTAGGACAACAGATTGTGCTGGTCCTTGGTTGGGAAAACAAACGCCTATGTACAGTACAGAGAGACCTTTGAACATGAACAGTATGATCAGCCATGAGCCCAGTCCAGTGCAATTCTTACCTTTAAAAACAGTTATTGTAAGATGTGGTGATGTGCCAACAACCATCTGAAAAGGCACGTACCGTCTGAGAGAGAAGATAGAGATATCCAGCTATGCCCTTTTTATTGTCATAATAGGACATTTCAGTGTTACACTTGTCATTATCAGATCAGCATTGACTTTTCACCCTGTTCCTGTGAGACTGAAGATGTTTTGAAGTCATGGAGGAAACATGTTAAAGGGTGCACTATGTGACCTATAGTGTGGTCCTGCATGAAGACTTGCACCATCCCCCTTACCAGCCATAACAGTGATACCCTGGGAGATACAGACATCCTCATGTAGGATGGGAGCCTGGGAGTCATTTGCATTAGGTGTCCTGTATCTGCCCCACACTGCAACAACCAGGGAACCAACTGACCATAGCAACACAGCAGCTTCCTACCTTCAATAACATTTTTACACGTTTGTAAGGAACTGTGGTTGTGAGTTCATTGGCTCGCGGTTTAGTAATGAAATTCATACCAACAATCATAAAAGGGCGTAGAACACAACAATTTCCTGTGAGGTCAAAGCATTTGATAATGGCACTTTTTCCTTACTTTTGGAAGTTACAATTTTATTGCTGTACATATGAACACACTGAATACTATTTGACAAATAATGAACAGAGGTAGTTTATAGAGTTAAACTGACATTTGTGAAGAATTTAGAATTATTTTTAATATTTAAAATTACATTTTGAAGAAAAAAATGTATCAAGGTCTTTTCCAAATTTAATATCAATCACCTTGGGGTCGGAAATGGAAATTGACGTTTTGAAGCAAATTGTAAAAAAAAAAAAAATTATGACATTTCATATTTATATATAGTATATCATGCATATAAACTCATATATATATATATATGTCTATGTATGTATGTGTATATATATATATATGTATATATATATATGTGTATATATATATGTGTATGTGTGTGTGTATATACATATATTACTTCTCTAAAACAGCCACATGATGGTGATAGTGGTTTATACATAACTTTCTCTTTGAAGAGGCAAATACAGTATAAATCTTTTATCAAAGAAAATGTATTTTAGTTCTATACTTTTATATTTTTTTTCAATGATTGAAATGTCAACTTTTTGCCGTTTTATTTAATGAGTTTAAGTTAAGGAGCTTAATACTGTAGGAAAGATATATTTATGAAGTGTCTCTCTTCTCCTGCTAAATAAACTTGAAATAGGCAATAGATTTCAATGGTATGTATTTGAGCATTACATGAGTGTCGTATATTTAACTCATATGCTTTATATCAGTGGTGGTCCTAAATGATGTCAAGCACACCATCAGAAAAGCCTATTTCTTGAGCTCCACTCAAACAGCCCTGCTATTTGTACACTTCCTAGCATGTTTGTATATACACTTTTCACCTGGGTTTTTTCTCAAATTTCTCAAAGCTGTACATTTCATGCTGGTTTAATTGACTTTATTTTAAGTGATTCCTATAAAGTATTTTTTGCTGTGGGCTTTTTAAAATATAAATATATACATATGAATTCTCATTCAAAATACAGCCACGGGTGTATTGCCAAGAAATGTACATTCAAGTACAAAAAAAGAGGGCAAGTTTGCAAATTTGTGACATCTGCCATCATTTTGAATATGAGACAGATCTATCTTGGGGAAGAGATCTGTGACTTTTACACTCTTTTTTTTAGTAAATTATTAAAACTCTTGAAAAAAACTCCCTTTGAGTGTGTGTTCTCTATCTTGTTCGGAACTGGAGTCTTTAAAATCTTTAATCTTTTGATATCTTTATATGATTATGGACAGTGCCATTCAGATCACTCATTGAATTTGTGACAAGCTGCGTGATTAGTCCCAGACATAGATTCCATTGCCATGTTGTGAAAGGGACTACATGTGATGTGGTTGGAATGGTCTGGCGCGTCAATGCTCTGCTATCTGCATTTGTGTAGAGGAGAGGAGAGGGGAGGAGAGGGCCTGTTAGCATGTTTCAATGCTTTCCCCTTGTCCTGTCAACACAGAGACCTGTGAATTGGATCAACACCTCGGACCCCCGATCACATCTGCCCTCCTTATTGGAGACAATGTGGGAGACATGGTGAGAGCTGCTCTGTCATGGTACTGTAGAAGTCCAGACAGGACTTGTTCGCTCACTAACGCTGTCTCAATCTTGACAACGTTGTTGTAGCATATGTCAGCTTCTAACTTATTGAAACAAAACAGAAACATGAATGATAGTGTTTCCTTGCACCATGCTGGTTTCATTCATATATCTGTATTGTAGTGGGGTAATATTTGATTCATAAGTATATTATATACAGTACCAGTCAAAAGTTTGTACACACCTACTCATTCCAGGGTTTTTCTTTATTTTCACTATTTTATACATTGTAGAATAACATATTTATATTTGAGATTCTTCAAAGTATCCACCCTTTGGCTTAATGACAGCTTTGCACACTCTTGGCATTCTCTCAACCAACTTCACGAGGAATGCTTTTTCCAACAGCCTTCAATGAGTTCCCACATATGCTGAGCACTTGTTGGCTGCTTTTCCTTCACTCTGCAGTCCAACTCATCCCAAGCCATCTCAATTGGGTTGAGTTTGGGTGATTGGTCAAATAGCCCGTACACAGCCTGGAGGTGTGTTAGGTAATTGTCCTGTTGAAAAACAAACGATAGTCCCAGTAAGCACAAACCAGATGGGATAGCGAATCGCTGAATAATGTTGTGGTAGCCATGCTGTTTAAGTGTGCCTTGAATTCTAAATAAATCACTGACAATGTCACCAGCAAAGCACCCCAACACCATCACACCTCCTCCTCCATGCTTCACGGTGGGAACCACACGTGCAGAGATCATCCGTTCACCTACTCTGCATCTCACAAAGACACGGCGGTTACAACCAAAAATCTCACATTTGGACTCATCAGACCAAAGGACAGATTTGCACCGGTCTAATGTCCATTGCTTGTGTTTCTTGGCCTAAGCAAGTCTCTTCTTCTTATTGGTGTCCTTTAGTAGTGGTTTCTTTGCACAGTCTCACAGTTTCTTTACACAGTCTCCTCTGAACAGTTGATGTTGAGATGTGTCTGTTACTTGAACTCTGTGAAGAATTTATTTGGGCTGCAATTTCTGAGGCTGGTAACTCTAATGTTCTTATCCTCTGCAGCATAAGTAGTTCTGGGTCTTCCTCTCCTGTGGCGGGCCTCATGAGAGACAGTTTCATCATAGCGCTTGATGGTTTTTGCGACTGCACTTGAAGAAACTTTGAAAATTCTTGACATTTTCCGGTATTGACTGACCTTCGTGTCTTAAAGTAATGATTGACTGTCTTTTCTCTTTGCTTATTTGAGCTGTTCTTGCCATAATATAGACTTTGTCTTTTACCAAATAGGGCTATCTTCTGTACCTTGTTACAACATAAATGATTGGCTCAAACGCATTAAGAAGGAAAGAAATTCCACAAATTAACTTTTAACAAGGCACACATGTTAATTGAAATTCAATCCACGTGACTATCTTATGAAGCTGGTTGAGAGAATGCCAAGATTGTGCAAAGCTGTCATCAAAGCAAAGGGTGGCTACTTTGAAGAAGACTTTTGATTGGTGCTGTATATATATACAGTGGGCTCCAAAATTACTGGCACCCATGACTGGCAATGCACAAACAATACTTTTAAAAAACAAAACACTATAACTATAGAGATAAACTCAAAATACCAACATGTGAAAAATACTGTACTTTATCAATATTTCAATGGAACCCAACAAAATAATTTATTGATTTAATTAAAAAGCAATGTCTTCCAAATCAAGGTTTCACAATTAATGGCACCCTTAAAGATTATTGTAAATAACATCTACCAAAATTAAACCAGGAATTAAATTCCACTTATTTAAGTTTATCTCAGTGTTAAGGAACTATATCGAGCCATTACATCACTTCCTTTTTCACTTGGGTCTAAAAATGAGGTAACAAGCATGCAATATCCCTTTGTCATCCAACACCATGAAGAAAACAAAAGAACTGGCAGTTTAAAAGGGACAGATGATCGTAGACCTTCATAAATCTGATAATGGCTACAAGAAGATCCACAAACGATTGAAGCACTGTCAGAGCAATTATTTAAAAATTCTAAAGATATGGAACAGTTGAAAACCTCACGGGTAGAAGATGCAAATGCATTTTGCCCCCCAGGATAGGGAGGAGGATGGTGAGAGAAGCAACAAAATCCCCAAGAATCACTGTGAAAGAATTGCAGGCCTTGGTGGCATCTTGGGATCACCAGGTTTAAAATAGCACCATCAGACACCACCTTCACAACCACAGGCTCTTTGGAAGGGTTGCCAGAAGTTGCCAGGGTTGCCTTAATGACCCCAAGACACAGACGCAAGCGCTTGGAGTTTGCCAAATGTCATTTAAATTATGATTGGAAGGTGCTCTGGTCAGATGAGACCAAAATTGAACGTTTTGGTCAGATCAGCATTGGCATGTTTGGCGTCGAAACAGAGATGCATACAAGGACAGGCACCACATACCCACAGTGAAATATGGTGGTGGGTCAGTGATGTTTTGGGGCTGTTTTAATTCCAGATGTCCAGGGGCAGTGGTTAAGATTGATGGCATAATGAATTCCACCAAGTATCATGCAATTTTGGCTGACAATCTGGTTGCCTCTGCCAGAAGGCTGGAACTTGGCTGTATGTGGACTTTCCAACAAGACAATGACACGAAACATACCTCAAGATCCACACAGAAATGGTTCTGTGACAACAAAATCAATGTTCTGCCAAGGCCATCTCAGTTGCCAGACCTCAATCCAATCCAAAACCTGTGGGCTGAGTTGAAGAGGGCAGTTGATAAGTGCAAACCCAAGAATGTGAAGAATCTTGAAAGGATCTGTATAGAGGAATGGTCCAAAATCCCTCCAAATATGTTTCTTAACCTTGTCAAACATTACAGGAAAAGACTCCATGCTGTTATCCTTGCCAGAGGTGGTTGCACTAAGTACTAAATGAGGAGTGCCAATAATTATGAAATCTTGATTTTGTTGAAATGTATTTTGTATTAAATAATTGTATAATTGTATGATTTTGGTTGGTTCCATTGAAACATTAAAAAGTACAGAATCTATAGAGTGTATATATATGAGCTGAAATAAAATATTGCACAAAAAGCTTATTTTTTCAAATTGTGTGCACAATTTGTCTACATCCATGTTAGTGAGAATTGTTCCATTGTCAAGGTAATCCATCCACCTGACAGGTGTGGCATATCAAGAAACTGATTAAACAGCATGATCATTACACAAGTGCACCTTGCTGGGGTCAATGAAAGGCCACTATAAACTGCAGTTTTGCCATACAACACAATGCCACAGATGTCTCAAGTTTTGAGTCAGCGTGCAATTGGCATGCTGACTGCAGGAATGTCCACCAGAATGTTCATTTCTCTACCACAAGCCACCTCCAATGTCGTTTTTGGCAGTACGTCCAAACGGCGTCACAACTGCAGACCAAGTGTAACCACGCCAGCCCAAGACCTCCACGTCCAGCTTCTTCACCTGCGGGATTGTGTGAGACCAACCACCCAGGAAGCTTCAGGGAAGCTCATCTGTGTGCTTGTCATCCTCACCAGGGTCTTGACCTGACTGCAGTTCATCATTGTAACCGATTTCATTGGGAAAATGCTCACCTTCGATGGCCACTGGCACACTGGAGAAGTGTGCCCTTCACGGATTAATCCCAGTTTCAACTGTACCGGGCAGATGGCAGACAGTGTGTATGGCTGATGTCAACGTTGTGAACAGAGTGCCCTATGGTGGCGGTGGGGTTATGGTATGGGCCATCTGCCCAGTAAAGAACACAATTGCATTTTATCGGTGGCAATTTGAATGCACAGAGAGACCGTGATGAGATCCTGAGGCCCATTGTCATGCCATTAATCCGCCGCCATCACCTCATGTTTCAGCATGATAATGCACGGCCCCATGTCACAAGGATCTGCACATAATTCCTGGAAGCTGAACATGTCCCTGTTCTCCCATGGCCTGCATACTCACCAGACATGTCACCCATTGAACATGTCCCAGTTCTTCCATGGCCTGCATACTCACCAGACATGTCACCCATTGAACATGTCCCAGTTCTTCCATGGCCTGCATACTCACCAGACATGTCACCCATTGAACATGTCCCTGTTCTTCCATGGCCTGCATACTCACCAGACATGTCACCCATTGAACATGTCCCTGTTCTTCCATGGCCTGCATACTCACCAGACATGTCACCCATTGAACATGTTTGGGATGTTCTGGTTTGACGTGTACGACAGCATGTCCCAGTTCCCGCCAACATGCAGCAATACGCACAGCCACTGAAGAGGAGTGGGACAATATTCCACAGACCACAATTAACAGCCTGATCAACTCTATGTGAAGGAGGCATGTCGTTCTGCATGAGGCAAAGGTACTGACTGGTTTTCTGATCCACGCCCCTACTTTTTTTTAATGGTATCGGTTTGAAGAGATGAACACAGAGAAGGATGAATTCCTGAGAAGAAAATCAAACATTGCGTAGAGTGTTGATAAGAGTCACTTCGGGGGCTGGGCCTATACATACAGATCAGTATTTCTGTGCCATAGATCAGGACTAAGGTTATATACTATGGCTCCTTTCCTTTTTTGTGGTAAGTATTTCATGTTTTTGGAGGATAATTTTGTGGTTACACTGACCTTCGCTTTCGCAGTGACACTCAGAGACAGTTGTCTATGTCCGTGACAGACAGAGTGCCGGGGCCTGGTCAGTGCAAAACAATGTATGCAAAACAAGGTTTGCCCACATCAATGCCACGTCCAAATGCCAGCTAGTCACAACTTACCTCATAGGCCATCCATCAACCCAGCTGAAGGCGTCTGAAAGCTCCAGGCACAGCGGCACCGCTGAAATGAGATTAAGTCAACAACTTGCTGATTGAGATGCTGTCCTGCCTTTGAATGTCTTCAACTCATCACACAAAAGAGGGTTGGTCGGTAACAACGCTGTGTGGTGCTGCCGAGCTGATGACACGCTGTGTTGAATCACACAAGCCCAGTAAGATCATGTCCATCAAATATATTAGAATCAATCAATCAATCAGATAAAGGAAAAATACAAACTGCTTCAGTAGGACCAGCTGTGTTCAAGGTGCACGCTGTGTCAGTGTATCTATTTATTTTAAAGCACCGCATCCTCTGGCTTTAGAGAGCAGGTTAGAAGGGGAGTGTTTTTCGTGGAGGTCAGAGACTCAGTCCATTTGAGCATCAGGGTCAAATGAAAGCGCCCACTCGACAAGAGGGCCTGCGTTTCAATGAAGCCATCACATGAAAATGGTGAGCAAACAAATCAAACAAAAAGTCAAGCTGTACGGCAGCAGTGGAGGATGAGGAGGTCTAGTGAAAAGGCACTGGTCACTGAATAGCCCAGCGCTGAAGAGTCACTCCCGGAGTGGCAAGGCTGTCTAATGGCCACTGTGCAGCCGCACCCCAAGAGGAAGATGACTAATTGAGTTGTTGCGTTATCCACAGATGGCCTATTAGACCATGTCCATTCACCTGCTATCTGCCTCACCACCACAATCCCGGCTGCAGCCAAATGGCCTCCAGACTGGACAATGGAGCCAAGCAGCGTCCCTGAAAATGTGGCTATTAGCGCAAATACAATTAGCACTCAATTACATTTTATCCCATTCTGCAAATGTGGGCCTTAACAAAGGGACAAGGTTCTCTAATGGTACCTTATGAGGTCACTATAGAGGTTCAATCATTTTAACTCTTTTTATCCCCTCCCCCAACAAAAGAGGAATTCATTGTGGATAGATCATGTGTATTTAGGTTATAAATGCATTTAAAAGTGCAGGAACACAAGGAACAATTTCTGAAATAAGGAAGTCCCCTAAAGATAGTTTGTAGGTGTTCAACTAAATTTCCACTAATTGTCCACTACCCCCAACCCTACCCTTAGATTGGTAATACATTGTACTTACAGCAGTAATGCATACCTTAACCCTAAAGTTGTTGTATGTTAACAGGTTTGCAGTTGGTAGTGTGTTGATATGTATCATCCATAGGGGAAGATTTGATTGAAGTCTGACCTTTGTTTATACATGTTACCTACAATAGTGTTGGTGTCAAAAGCTAGGTGAAGATAAGACAGATCAGCAGCAACTCTGTCCCATCTGGGTCCAATCTCTTTGTGATAAACTAACTGCCCCGACAGTCACATTTCAATAAGTTTTCTCCAAAACAACGTTGTTTCCCTCTAGACACATTTCTCTCTGCTAGTGGAGTACACTGCATTGTACTCCATCCAACATGCTACATTGTTCCCAGACCGAGCCTGAAGTGAACAGAGATGCTGTCCTCTCCTCAGCCATGCAGGCTGTCGCTCCAGATGGTCTGTGAGACTGTTTCACTTCCAGGCGTGTCTTTAGTGAGAGAGCCGTGTGCTGTTTTGACATCTCCTCTTCCTCAGATGTGGAGGCAGCTGGGGGCTGTAGCTTCACTGTTTTGGTGTGGAGATGGACACGAAGGTGTGTGTGTATCTGTGCCCGTGTGTGTCCATCTGTGTGTGTGTTTGGCTTACAGCAGTCATGCGGTGAACCTGGGATGAACTGGGCTTGCCCCCCCCCCCCCCCCCACAAACATACACACTTTAGAGCTGGTGGTCTGTCTGTCTGTCTAGTCAAGAGCCAGGGATCTCCCCCACTACCGGATATCTGCACTCGTCACCGGGGACAACGTGGTGGGTCTGATTTGGGTGTCACCATGAGGTCAGGGGAGGGACTGGAGCCATGTGGCAGGTCATGCTCGCTGTTCATAGCAGGAGGGTGGGGGGGTGACAGGTGCAGACTCTGATTCATCATCAGCCCAACACCAAAGGGCCGCCCATGCAGACAAATAGACAGACACACATAGACAGAGACACAGTGTCAGGGTAGCCATGGCTAGAAGGGTGCTCTGGTCTCTGTGAGTCACACCCCATCCCGCCCCACCCCACCACACACCCTGGACTTGACTGCTACAGGACATCTGGAGTTAAGATCTGGAGGGACCGCTGCTTAGAGTCATTGCAGGTTGTTCCTCCATGCCTCACATTGTAATCATATATATTGCACAGACACGTTTTAGATGTTGCTGTTCAAAGGCAACGCTGTGGGAAGGTAGATCCAGAATGTCATCTTTGAAGGGTCTGATAAGAAGACTGATGACTACTGTCATCAATCTTTCTGGGACTGGCCATTCTCCCTGACCCAATGTCTACTATGTAACTGATATGTCCAGTTAGAACCGCTACTGTTGTAAGATGGTCAGCCATCAACTTGTAAAGCATAACCTAGAGGATCAGACCTCTGCACCTTCTATAGGCTATGATATAAGATTATGAACATCGATGTGTTGTTATTCAAAAGTGTCATGACGGTTCCTCTTTTTTAAATTGATTATCCTAAATCTCTCTCTCTCTCTCTCTCTCTCTCTCTCTCTCTCTCTCTCTCTCTCTCTCTCTCTCTCTCTCTCTCTCTCTCTCTCTCTCTCTCTCTCTCTCTCTCTCTCTCTCTCTCTCTCTCTCTCTCTCTCTCACTCTCTCTCTCTCTAATATCATTTCAATAAGGAGCTTGTCTCCCTGTGTGTGGCTTGCCAGCCAGGCAGACTAGAGCCTGTTATCTTCCAGATGGCTACAAGGAGGTCTAGCTCCTGGCAGTGCTTCCACTTAAAGCGGAGAGCCATCGACAGCTTTTGTTTACAGGGTCCCTGTTGAAGCGACAGAACATCTGCCAACTCAGCAGCCTGTTGGAAAACATCTGATTTTGTCTGAGAGTGTTTTCGGGCTTCGCTACACATTTGCATAAATAGTTTTTGTTTCGGGGCCTAAAAGGAGTACGCAGAGGCAGAGTCACAGTTTCCCTTCCTGTAAATCTCTCATTCGCAGTGCATTACATCCTTCAGGCCAAACGAAAACTCCACTTAACACTTCAGCCAAAGTAAATAGAGGGAGATAACAGCGCTGGCTGGGGACTTCAAAGCCCAGAGTATTAGCTTCTCCTGCGCCAACATCAAATAGGTCCCACGCAAAAACAATCTGTCATTTCCTCTGGAAATAAAATATTGAAGTGAATGAATCCTTTCTATGAGTGTGAAAATGTACATGAGAGGTACAGCTGAGACAGCTGTGATGTTGATATTCTTGATGAAGGAAGGAATTTGACACAAATCTGGGGTGAATCTGGGGCTCAGGTTGCACATTTGTAGAAGGAGCTGGTTTCTGTTTTCCTGGTGTTATTGAAAGGAAGGGGCGCAGGGAAAGGTAGGGGTGCAACTTTCACTGGGGACGGGGGGGGGGGACATGACCCTCCAACATTCTTAAATTGCATTTTTGTCCCCCGCCCAACTTTTATTATTGCACTTTGATACGAATAAAATAAAATAAAATTGTATTAGTCACATGTACAGAATACAATAGGTGTAGACCTTACAGTAAAATGATTACTTACAAGCCCCTAACCAACAATGCAGTTTTAAAAAATATGGATAAGAATAATAAATAAAAGTAACAAGTAATTAAAGAGCAGCAGTAAAATAACAATAGTAAGACTATATACAGGGGGGTACCGGTACAGAGTCAATGTGCAGGGGCACCGGTTAGTTGAGGTAATATGTACATGTAGGTAGAGTTATTAAAGTGACTATGCATAGATGATAAAAACAGAGAGTAGCAGCGGTGTAAAGGGGGGGGGGCAATGCAAATAGTCTGGGTAGCCATTTGACTAGAAGTTCATGAGTCTTATGGCTTGTGGGTAGAAGCTGTTTAGAAGCCTCTTGGACCTAGACTTGGCGCTACGGTACCGCTTGCCGTGTGGTAGAGAGAGAAGAACAGTCTATGACTAGGGTGGCTGGAGTCTTTGACAATTTTTAGGGCCTTCTTCTGACACCGCCTGGTATAGAGGTCCTGGATAGTAGGAAGATTGGCCCAGTGATGTACTGGGCCGTTTACACTACCCTCTGTAGTGCCTTGCGGTCGGAGGCCAAGCAGTTTCCATACCAGGCAGTGATTCAACCAGTCAGGATGCTCTTGAAGGTGCAGCTGTTGAACCTTTTGAGGATTTGAGGACCCAATCCAAATCTTTTCAGTCTCCTGAGGGGAAATAGGTTTTGTCGTGTCCTCTTCATGACTGTCTTGGTGTGCTTGGACCATGTTAGTTTGTTGGTGATGTGGACACCAAGGAACTTGAAGCTCTCAACCTGCTCCACTGCAGCCCCGTCAATGAGAATGGGGGCGTGCTCGGTCCTCTTTTTCCTGTAGTCCACAATCCTCTCCTTTGTCTTGATCACGTTGAGGGAGAGGTTGTTGTCCTGGCACCACACGGCCAGGTCTCTCACCTCCTCCCCTATAGGCTGTCTCGTCGTTGTCGATGATCAGGCCTACCACTGTTGTGTAATCGTGAAAACTTATTGATGGTGTTAAAGTTGTGCCTGGCCGTGCAGTCATGACTGAACAGGGAGTACAGGACTGGACTGAGCACACACCCCTGAGGGGCCCCTGTGTTGAGGATCAGCTTGGTAGATGTGTTGTTACCTACCCCTTATCATCTGTGGACGGCCCATCAGGAAGTCCGGGATCCAGTTGCAGAGGGAGGTGCTTAGTCCCAGGGTCCTTAGCTTAGTGATGAGCTTTGAGGGCACTATGGTGTTAAACGCTGAGCTGTAGTCAATGAATAGCATTCTCACATAGGTGTTCCTTTTGTCCAGGTGGGAAAGGGCAGTGTGGAGTGCAATAAAGGTTGCATCATCTGTGGATCTGTTTGGGTGGTATGCAAATTGGAGTGGGCCGAAACTTGGCCCTCTACCTGCCCTGCCGGAAGCTGGGTCCGCGGTTTGTGGGGCCGTTTAAAGTTGTGAGGAGAATAAACGAGGTGTGTTATAGGTTACAGCTACCCCTTATTACTGTATTAAACCCTCATTTCATGTGTCTCTCCTCAGGCCGTGGTGGCTGGTCCGCTTCAAGAAGCTGAGGTGCGGAAGATCCCTCCGCCCCCCTGGACATCGAGGGGGTGCCGGCGTATGCAGTTCGGGAGGGATCCAGTCCGAAGCAGAGATGCTGGGTGCTGGTGGAGGACGTATTGGACCCACCTATGCTGAGGGAGTTTCACCGCCTCCATCCGGATCGCCCTGTGCCTCGTCCTCCAGGGTCGTCCTCGAGGCCAGCGTCAGTGCGCTGCGGGTGCCTCGCGTCAGGGGTGGGTACTGTCACGACTTCTACCGAAGGTAGCTCCTCTCCCTGGTCGGGCGGCGCTCGGCGGTCAGCGTCGCCGGTCTATAACCGATCCCTTTTTCCTTTTCTGTTTGTTTTGTCTTTGGTTCTTTTTCACACCTGGTTTCATTTGTGTTGATTTCTGTGTGTATAATTGTAACCTGTTGCCTGCCTAAATTTGTGCGGGATTAGTCGTTGATTGTGAAGTGCTCGGTAAGGTATCACCATTATTTGTTTTCACGGGTTCTGAAGTATATGAGTGTCAGAACTTTGTTTGTTCCTCCGTATGTTTGTATGGGTTCTCTGTTGTTGAGGGCGTTGTACCTTTTGATTGTGCCATTTCTGTTGGTGGACTTTCTTATTAAAACACGCTTCTCAGACATCCCTGCTCTCCTGCGCCTGACTCCTACACCTACCACCTAGACGCACACTGTCACAGGGAGAGAGTTGAGTTATTGACTAGACAGGTGGGGGTCGGGCATGCAGGCTGGCTGGGCTGAAGTGTGAAATAGTGGATGTCTTAAAGACATTCAAAAGTTAAGTCTGTACTTTAGGAATTGTAGGAATTGCTAATTTGTTAGGCTATTGGTCTCTTACCTAGCTTGATGACTGAGGGCATTTTGGCTGTTCTAAATAGAGGCGGCTATAAGGGCCATGGGTCATATTAGATCAGGTAGAAATTCAGGAAATTAGCATTAGATGCCCACAAAAATGGGAGGACCCTCAGACCCCCTGCCAAATGATGCCCCCCCACCTCTAAAGCCAAAGTTGTGCCCCTGTTGAAAGGGGTCAGGGAATTTAATTAATTTAAACAGCCAAGCATAAATAGTTGAAATACTGGATTTGATCAGGCCAGTCCTGGGTGTGCTCCTGAGATGGTGAAGATTACAATGTGTACAATGTTACAGTAAGTCTATACACCAACATTGCACATTACAGTAAATCTTTACACCAACATTTTGCACATCAAAATTTTCACAGATGTTAAGTAAAGGGAAAACCCTTTAAAACTCTGCAAATCAGTAACAAGAGCAGCCCTGTTATTAGAAAACAACAGTCAAATCCATTCAACTGAGCTTGATTTAGTTTGGAATTTGCACCTAGGGGATTATTCCATTCATTCCATTGTACCATGCATACTCATTTAAGATCAAGTATTTGAATGGATTTAACATGAATTGGATCCTAAAGGTTCTGTTTTTGAGACCACGGAAGAATTGACTGTGAGGATTGCATTGTGTTATATCCCAACAGTGCTTCATCTCTCCACAAGGGAGAGTTGTCGTCCAACAGATCACACCCAGACAGAGGAGCCATTATGTTTCTATGAGCCACAGTGGTTAGGATTCCTTTAGAAATCATCATCACCTTGCTATCTGGTAATCAAGTTGTTTCACATGATGTCCTTTCTAATTAATGAAATTTGAAATGACCAATCGGCGTACCCACACACACACACACACACACACGCGCTTGGACGGGCACACACACACGCACAGACACACAGAGCGAGAGAGAGCTGCAAACAATTCAGAGTGCCACATAAATACAAGGTCTCGCTGCAGGCACTTACACTGCAATCTCCTGAAAAATATGTCCCTCCTCTGTCTCTCTGCTAGTCCATTCAAGTTGCATTTGAAAACGTGGATCAAAGCCAGGATCTTCTTCTGATCATTACATAGATAGGCAATAATGAATACATAATGATTTACTATCTAGGTTTGTCTCCTTGTATATTCTACAGAACTATATTTCAAAGATAAATCAACTAACTAAGACAGCATGACTGAAAGCAGAGAACATTAGCTTCTTTTTTTATACCTCGTTTGGGTTGGCATTTGCCATTGCACTGTAAAACAACACTAATGTTTGTCAAAATCATTTCACCTGATACACTACTGTTGCCAGAGTGCCTTGGTGACCACAATGATTGCTGACATTCAACAAAAAAATGCATTGTTTCTTTGGAGTGCCATCGCCCCACTGTTTGCCGTTTGTCTAAAAGCACTTTGAAGTGAAAGTCTACACTCATTTCAATAACACAAGATCCATTTGTCTTTCATTAGAGAAGAACTCATCATTGATAACAGAAATATCCGTCCCACCGACCGTGCCTTGTTTCTCATGCTTTCTAGCAGTCTACTGTAGCTCCCTTCTCTCTGCTCTCTCTCTCTTCTCTGCCTTCTCTGGTTCTCATTTGGCCGTTTTAATCATAAAAGCATCACCAAGCAGCCGTTGTAGCGTAAACTGAGAGGTGAAATGTGCCCATAAACATTCATTTTCACTCAAGTGGACAAACACAACAAGGAACATACACAAAGGAATGGTTCTCTGCTCCCAGATCAAATGGCAAGGGGGTGATTATTAAAGACAGAAAACAAACAGTACTGTAGACATGGTAGCTGCGGTTGCTCACACACTGTAGGCCTGCATGGATGAGCTACACACACCTATGAATGCATTCAGACACAGACGCACGCACGTGCATGCACTCACGCACACACACACACACACACACATCTAAAGAAAATGAAGTCTGCTTGATAGTTGATGTACAGTATACTGTGCATGATGCAAGCGAGAGGTAAAGGAGAGACTTTGGAGATTCTAGCATCTTATCTCGTACCTGTTGGATTGTGAGTTTAAGGTTTTGGATGTCGTACTCTACCATCACATTAGATTTTCTGAGCTGGCAGCCCCTCTGACTGCCTATAATTTTAGTAATCTGTCTCTATTTCTATGGATGTGTCCGACTGACAGTAGGGCCTCCGACAAAGGAAGATGGAGAGCTCTCTTCTTTTGAACAGTTGCACATGGGAGTCTCTCCTTTCTGCCGGCTGGCCAGGGGTTACACATGCTGGGCTGTTTGGTTGACCAAAGTGCTGGGATATTGAGGCTGGGTTATTGAGATATGACCCAGTTGGTCAGCTCAGAAGACTGGAGACGTGGCTTAGTAGGGCGTGACTTTCAGGTAGTTATTTTTGGCCACCCGTGAAAGTAAATGTAATTCCAGTTAATCTGTTCTGTTGTATTGTTGTATTGCTATCACATGTTAAGGTTGTACACTGACACTTTTGAAGCTTTAATGAGGCTTATACAAGTGTATGAGTTCCTCAAGAGGCTATGCACATCCAAATTTTGGGATATGTAAATAATAATGTCATGGATTTTATATTAGAATATGTAATGTGAAAAAATATATCAATTGTAGTGTATAAACTTAACTTGATGAACAGGAATGACATTTACTCGTATGGGAGTTTAAAATTGATTATTTGAAAGACAGACCCCTAATAGGCCATGCTTCCTGTAAATAACCTATAGATTACATTAAAAAGACCCAGCTGTTGGATCAACCAAACTGTGTTGAGTTATTCAGCAACCCAACTGGCTGGGTCAAAATCATCCAGTGTGTGTTCTGTCCAATATTTACCCAGCGTTGGGTTACCAAATAACCCAAATTGGGTTGAGTCTAACCCAGCATTTTTTAGAATGTGGTGAGAAATAGTCGCCAGATTCCAAACTCCTCTGCTCCATTCCACATCTACTTCTAATGGTGTGAAAACAGTTTAAATTGATAACTTTTCCATGTCCAAAACTTACATGAGAAAATATACTGAAAAATAAGAGGGGGGGGGTGGTAACTATAATGCTGTTTACTGTTTGTGGCCCACGTGACGAGTCATTTAATTAATTTGTCTCGAACAAAGACGCAATCCAGAAAAAAAGCATTTGATATATTAGAGGTTATTATCGTGTGACTTCATAGCTCATCTAGCAGAGTATGAATTACGTGTATTTAATGCACAGTGTGTGTACTGTATAATACAGTGTATACACAGGGCCCTAGGTTGCATGATGTGTCGTGGTTGTAATGGATTATATACTGTATCAAGAGAAGATAGATAAATTTATAAGTTTACTGTTGTTTTCATTTCACTTTGACCTGTCCTGAAATGAATCACCTTGGTTCTAGAATTTTAAAAAGTGGTTACTTCATGCCTATACCTGCTGTAGGTACACAAAACCCTCCACAAGATGCATGTATGCCTCATAATTCTCCATTTTAGCCTATGTCGGTTGTTTCTCATTTTTGTATGGGCAAATACATGACTAAAATGTATTTTTTTAAAGACAGGTAAATATATGAAAATGTTCAATAATATTTTTCTTAAAACAGATTTTGCTCTATTTCGCTATTATTAATTAGAAAACGTTTCACAGCGCATCATATGTCTAGAGTTAGACAGTTAAAACGACGCTGAGACTGTTATTAGATACCTGAATGGCTGTGCCGCAATTGATTGTAAAACTGGGTCAGAAAAAATATTTACCCAGGGCATGCGGCCAGAGAGGAGCTCCAAGCATACAGTAGTGGCTTGTCAATAACTACAGGGGCTAAATGATAGTTCACGGTGAGATTCTTCCTTTTCATTATTGCTAGCGGTGCTTTCAATTCGATGATTCAATTATTGTTTTAATACCATGAAAAAAATGCAAGAGAAACTGCATTAGGCAACACGACCTAGTTATTGTTAATTTATCATTGCTAATTAGCTTAACATTTAATAGGCTTAAACGAAATGAAATAGTATCTTCCTTTGATATATAGTTGTTAATTTGCTTATTCTGGATGGACACTTTGATCTTTGCTGTGTGAGAAGATATATCACTGACATTTTGATATCACAACTGCTTATTTATTTAACAATCAGGACATGCAAAATAAACGAGCAAAAATTCCCCTGTCCTATGCTAAAATAATAAATATAAGCTACAATAGCCTACAATAAAGATATTCATGTTTTAATAAAAAACAAACATTTAACTAATATAACTAGCAATATTACATTATATTAAACCAGACATGTATTAGAATTGTAAAAACCAGTCGGGTTAGAACTGCATTGTTTAACGCGCTCGTGTCAGAATTATAAGCAAGAGTTGTTGTAACCCCCAGTCGCCCACCAAAATGGCAGTCGTCTTTAATTGAAGAAGACAGATTTTCAAACGATCTCCGAGAGCGAGGCATCTCAATTAGTTACATTTATTTTGAGAGAAAAAAACATATTCTCAAATGGTCCTGTTTAACATTTTACTCCTTTCCCTAGCAGATGACTTTTGGAGCGGTGTCCCGGGTGAAGGAAAATTGCCTCATTATATACGAGGCAGAGGTTTTCTGAGTTTTCTTTGTAAACGGCCAGGAAGAGGTGAAGTTATTGTAACAATTATACTTGATCGACCCTATTTTTCTCAGATGGATTTTTACAAAGGACTAGCTTTTGATTTCCAACATCAAAGTCGACATAAATCAACGTTTGTTTAGATTATTTTCATGAAACACTTTAATGGACATTTAAATCCACTTAAAATTGTAGAATTCAATAGAACAGTGCTCTTTCGTATTTAAGACGAATTGAAAAGTGTAAACTATTCAACTAACTGCATAGCCTAAAATTCATTGAAACAAATACTGGCTATAGGCCTACTGTCTAACAATCCAAACTAATGGCAATCTAATATTTGTTTAGATACATTATAAATTAACAGATCGGATTAAAAACATTATTAAAGTGAATGAATAACATTAAATTAGATTACACCTCATTTGAAAAAACGTACAAACAGGTTACACACGCGTGCTCAATAAATCAACTAGATGTTCATTGTACATAGGCTCTAACCCTGAAAAGTATTGTATTTGAAAATGTATCTCACCACTGCATGGCGCTAAGGCACCGTATATTATCATAATCATATTCATACATACATATGAAAAACACATAGCATACCAATGATAACAAAAACCATACTGCTACTATTACTAATATAAATGATCATTAGTAAGGCTACTAATACAAGTTGCAGAAATGGCAGCCGTCATGGTATAGGTTACTATAGGTTACTTTGACATTGACAAGTGTTCATGTGCAATTTCAATTAAAAGCCCATCTTGAATTTTAAAATGTATTCTAGTGGATGGGATGATCGATAAAAAAGAGCAGTATTGTTTTTTCATTGCTGGTTATAATGAATTTTGTCACAATAAGGTCTATAGATTGTGGGCCCTGTTATGTAAAGAATCATATTCCTTATATGTCTACTCTTTAATTAGTTGTTGTTGTTTGTCAAGCGTACAGGAAAGAAGTAGACACATTTTCTGTCTATGCCTTTGTATTGCCCCCCAAAATACAAACATCGATAGGCCTATTTATAAGCAAGGAATCTGGATGTAGCCTATAGGCTAATGTAGGCAAGTCCCACATAAGAACAATGTATTTAGTATTTAAATACATGACCTATGATCTCATGGTTATGTTTACCTTAATAATGGCATCAATGTATTGAATCCATCTATTGACTTTATTGGGCATTACTTCAACATGGTACTATTTTCAAAACTTGACTATTTCTTATTATAGCAGTCCCAAATATACAGTACAATAGCTTAAAGTCAATCTTTCGCTTTCATTGAGCATCATAATTCTAAATCCCCTGTCTCAGGTTAAAATGGCATATGTCTTTATAAACCAGATCTGACTCAGTGCAGAAAGACATTTGACATGTTATTTCTCTGGGTATCTGCCTCTCTCTCTAAATGCACCACACAAAAGATTTTATGAGCCAAGACCTCTGCTCCTACACACACCCAGAACCTACACACACCCAGACACACCACGCTCAGGCATGAAAACCAGAACGCCCTCCCCTCCCTAACATCAAAGTCTACGGTGGTGTAGTAACTTTGGTGTGAGAGATATGAGCAAGTTTCCAAATCATCTTTCCCCAGAAATGATCACAGATTCCCACAGAATGATGTTCCTCGAATTACAATCGCCTGGAATCTCTCCGACTCTCGTCCCTCCCTTCCCCTCCCATCTCCTTCTCCATTCCCCTCCCCTCCCATCTCTCCTTCTAGTTCTCCTCTCTCATTCATCAAGTTAAGCAGACAGTATTGGTTACTCTGCCATCACCTGAAAAACTCTCCTGAATGTGACTTGTTTTATGGTACACTGTCACATTGTGTAGCCTAGCACAATCTTTTTCCGGATTGGGCCCTGTATCAAAACTGTTATTATCAAGATTCTCAAATAAGGCAAAATAATATTCTGCCAGTGAAAAAAACATGTTGTGAAGTCTTTCCACACATACTTCCCTATACCAGGTTGAAATGAATAGAGCCCAAAGTCTAAATTAAGTTGAATTTGCCTCATAAAGCACACCAGTCCTGATGTGCCCAGAAGAGGTTAAACCAAGCAATAGACAAAGGACAATTGTATCATGTATTGGCTAAGTATCTGAATGAAAGACTACGTAGGCCACGATCACAATGAAGAATAAAAGCTAAACATGGCCTGTACAGATCAGTCAAAATACAGTATATAGTGAGCACCATAATTCATCGGACAGTGACCATTTTGTTTGTTATTTTGGTTCTGTACTTTGAGTTTGAAAGGATACAATGACAATGAGGGCGAAGTGCAGACTGTCAGCTTTAATTTGAGGGTATTTTCATACATATCTGTACCATTTAGAAATGATAGCACCTTTTGTACATGGTCCCCCCATTTTAAGGTACTACAAGTATTTGTTGAATTGGCTTCACAGATGTGTTTCGTTAGGCAGGTGCATTCATTTGTGTCGTTAGTGAATGCAGGAGAGCTGTTGATGAATAGTATTGATTCTAGACTTTGCTATTGCCTTTGGAGGTTGTGGTTGGGGTGTGGCAGCATGAGGAAGACAGCGGTGTCGATGCAAATGAAGCTGGCTGTCACAAGGCTCAGAAATGAAAATCAATCAATCAGGAACATTACAAAAACCCTGGACATGCCCAAGTAAACAGTTTGGTTCATCATTGACAAGACAAAAACAACCGGTGAACTCAATTATGTCAAAAGACCCGGTAGACTGAGGAAGACCACTGTAGTGGATGACCGGAGAATACTCACCATGGTGAAGAAAACCCCCCTGACAACAGCCCAACAGATCAAAAACACTCTCCTGGATGCAGGTGTAGATGTGTCAAAGTCTACCATACGTAGAAGACTACACCAGCAGGACTACAGAGGAAACACTACAAGATGCAAACCACTGATAAGCCTGAGGAACAGAAAGGACAGATTACAGTTTGCTAAAAAGCACCTAAAAGAGCCCCAAGAGTTCTAGAGAAAAGTATTGTGGACAGATGAGACAAAGATTAACATGTACCAGAGTGATGGAAAGAGGAAAGTGTGGAGAAGAAAAAGACATGCCCATGATCCAAAGCATACCACCTCATCCGTGAAACATGGTGGAGGTGGTGTTATGGTTTTGGCCTGTAATGGCTGCCAGTGGAACAGGCTCACTTGTCTTCATCGATGATGTGACTGCAGACAGAAGTAGAACAATGAATTCTGAAGTCTACAGAAATATTTTATCTGCTCAAATTAAACCGAATGCCTCCAAACTCATTGGACGGCACTTCATTATGCAACAAGACAATGACCCTAAACATACTGCTAGAGCAACGAAGGGGTTTTCGATGGCCAACAAGTGGAAAATCCTTGACTGGCCAAGTCAATCACCGGATCTAAATCCAATTGAACATGCATTTTACATGCTGAAGAGGAGTAATAAGTCCCCGAAACAAGCAGGAACTGAAGATGGCTGCAGTACAGGCCTGACAGAGCATCACCAGGGAAGATACCCAGCGTCTGGTGATGTCGATGCATAGCATACTTCAAGCAGTCATTGCATGCAAAGGATATCCGACCAAATATTAACAATGATTACTTTATGTTAAACTGTCCAATGTTTGTTGATGCCCGAAAATGAGGGGGGGGGGGCTATGTACAAAAGCTTCTATAATTTATAAATGGTTCATCCGATATGTATGAAAATACCCTCAAATTAAAGCTGACAGTCTGCACTTCACCCTCATTGTCATTGTAACCTTTCAAACTCAAAGTGCTGGAGTACAGAACCAAAATAACAAAAACATTGTCACTGTCCAATGAATTATGGTGCTCACTGAATATACCTTATTTACATAAGTATTCAGACCCTTTGCTAGGAGACTCGAAATTGAGCTCAGGTGCATCCTGTTTCCATTGATCATCCTCGAGATGAGTCCACCTGTAGTAAATTCAATTGAATGGACATGATTTGGAAAAGCACACACCATTTTACAGTATATAAGGTCTCACAGTTGACAGTGCATGTCAGACCAAAAACCAAGTCAGAAGGTCAGAAGGTCAAAGGAATTGTCTGTAGAGTTCTGAGACAGGATTGTGTTGAGGCACAGATCTGGGGAAGGGTACCAACAAATGTCTGCAGCATTAAACGACTCCAAGAAGACAGTGGCCTCCATCATTCTTAAATGGAAGAAGTTTGGAACCACCAAGACACTTCCTAGAGCTGGCCGCCTGGCCAAACTAAGCAATCGGGGGAGAAGGGCCATGGTCATGGAGGTGACCAAGAACCCGATGGTCACTCTGACAGAGCTCTAGAGTTCCTCTGTGAACATCAGAGGACATTCCAGAAGGACAACCATCTTTGCAGCACTCCACCAATTGGGCCTTTATGGTAGAGTGGCCAGACGGACGCCACTCCTCAGTAAAAGGCATGACAGCCCACTTGGAGTTTGCCAAAAGGCACCTAAAGACTCTCAGACCATGAGAAACAAGATTCTCTGGTCTGATGAAACCAAGATTTGGCCTGAATGCCAAGCGTCATGTCTGGAGGAAACCTGGCACATCCCTATGGTGAAGCATGGAGGTGGCAGCATCATGCTATGGGGATGTTTTTCAGTGGCTGGGACTGGGAGACTAGTCAGTATCAAGGCAAGGATGAACAGAGCAAAGTACAGAGAGATACTTGATGAAAACCTGCTCTCTGGAGATACCTGAAAATAGCTGTGCAGCAACGCTCCCCATCCAACCTGACAGAGCTTGAGAGGATCTGCAGAGAAGAATGGGAGAAACTCCCCAAATACAGGTGTGCCAAGCTTTTAGCATCATATCCAAGCAGACTCAATGCTGTAATTGCTGCCAAAGGTGCTTCAACAAAGTACTGAGTACTTATGTAAATGTAATACTAAAGTTTTTATTTTCAATAAATTAGCACAAAAAACAACTATTTTTGCTTTGTCATTATGGGGTATTGTGTGTAGATAGATGAGGGGAAAAAACAATTGAATTCATTTTAGAATAAGGCTGAAATATAACAAAATCTGGAAAAAGGCAAGGGGTCTGAATACTTTCCGAAAGAACTGTATATCCACAAAATACACCCTGTACAGTGTACGTATTTTCAAACACACAAACTCAACTTAAAGTTGCCATTCCTATCTGCACACAAAACCTCAGGTTGTGCTGTGTAACCCTTGCTACAGCATTGCTTTTCCCTTCCCTGTTTTCTTGGATTGGTTTTCTTGATTATGTTTAAGATTATGTTTAGGATTGTATTCAGTGACAAGTCACAATACACCCCCTCGGAGGAAAACCTACCCAGGACTGTCTTCCTTAAAAGGACTTCTTGTTCAGTCTACAGACATATCATCATCCAGGACTTGGCGACCCTGAACCTCCACTCTGAAAAGCCTCTCTCCAAATCTGATTATTCTTGTGTTTCATCAGGTTGAGAGATCTGGTTAGAGGGTGTATTGGCATTTGACTCCTGATTTATACCTCTGTACACAGTCCAACAGCTGGCACCAATAATACAAATAGAGCTAGTTTCATTAAAACATATGCAAAGTACATCATAGTTTTTCCATCTCCTAGTTTGTTTGGGCCCTGCCAATCAATCCTCTCTTTGGGATTGTTGTTGTCAAGCTGCATACGCTGATTTATTATAGAGATTGTACTGTACTGGACTGGACTGCCTGAGTGGGGGCAGCCTCTCTCTCTCTTTCCTCCTCTCCCTCGCCTGATAATGAAGAAAACATTGGCACATGACAGCGGTGTTGTTGTGTTTTGAATAATACTGCAGTATAATGGTCTTCAGCACTTTACCTTTCTTTTCATAGTTTGTGTTGTGTGTATTGGTGACCCATGCATTCCATACTGCACTCTGAACTTCTTGTGCATTGTGACTTTGAGTATTTCTCTTTGTATTTCTCTCTCTCTCTCTTGCCTGTCTTGCAGTAATAAAACCCATCATGAGGAGGTATTCCACACTTCCAGCCTTCCTGACCCCCAGTACCCTGCCCATATGCCAGAGAAGGGCCACACCTCTGCCTAGAGATGATCTTCCAGAGTGGATGGGTTGGAAGGAGGAGAAGAAAAGGATAGAATGTGACAGGGGAATGGAAACTCTTAGGCACACTTAAGAGATGGACCATGAGGAAAAAACATTCTCCCTGGTAAAAAAACACTGCCCACTGCGGGCTATGCACTGAAATGTTTAATCTCCTTCAATGTCATCACACTCTCCTTTGTCATCCGCGGTGGCCTTTATTGCATTCTCTCCTGCCTTGCGTGTTCTCCTTACCGTCAGTGTAAAATTCAATCAACTTGTGCTGAGGGCGACTGAAGCTTTGTTTGGGCCGGTATTGTGAAGTAGGTAGGCGCAGTCCTGGTTCTGTGGATACTAGGCAGACAGAGTCCATCTATAATATTCCCCTCAATAAGGTCTCTATCCAATGTGTGTGAGTGTTTCTGAGTGTGCGTGTGTGTATGGGAAGAATGATTCAACACCGTCCTCATCACCCCAGCACTTCAATACACCATACTCTCTCCCTCTGCTTTCCCAACAAATAAGCTTTTATGTACCATATTCTATATCCTCCCTCAGCCTTTACAAAATCAAACGCTCCCCCACACTGTCTCCCGTCAGCAGCACCGCAGATCAAAGACACACTGAAGTTAGAGCAAAATTTATAACAAACACCCGGCACCACTAAACTTTAAGTGTGTGTGTGTGTGTGCGCTGCATGGCTCTTTATTTCAGCCAGAACACAACCTTCAGCTCTACGGAGGCCAGACTCTGTGTCACACAAAGCTAGGCTAAAATAAGTGTAAGACTTTTTCAGACAGATGATTGACATGAATTAGCCGACAATGGAGGACCCAAAAGCGACTTAACAGAAACAGAGTTTATTCAAGTCCAAACAGGGAATAACAGAAATCCTCTAGTCTGTAGAGGGGAATAACAAGAGAAGCGGCCACAGACTGCAGGTCGCCGGGTAGGCGCAGGCCGTAGTAGACAGAGACACCTGCTCACACGCAGCATCTGATGAAGGCAAAAACACGACAGGACAGGGCGAAACACAATCACAGCATGGTGAATACTAAACAAGGAACCGACGGGACAGGAACGGAACACAAAGGAATAAATAGGGACTCTAATCAGGGGAAAGGATCGGGAACAGGTGTGGGAAGACTAAATGATGATTAGGGGAATAGGAACAGCTGGGAGCAGGAACGGACGATAGAGAGAAGAGAGAGAGAGCGAGAGAGTGAGAGAGGGAGGGGAGAGAGAGGGATAGAAGGAGGGAAGAACCAAATAAGACCAGCAGAGGGAAACGAATAGAATGGGGAGCACAGGGACAAGACATGATAATAAATGACAAACATGACAGTACCCCCCACTCACCGAGCGCCTCCTGGCGCACTCGAGGAGGAATCCTGGCGGCAACGGAGGAAATCATCGATGAGTGAACGGTCCAGCACGTCCCGAGACGGAACCCAACTCCTCTCCTCAGGACCGTAACCCTCCCAATCCACTAAGTATTGGTGACCCCGTCCCCGAGAACGCATGTCCATGATCTTATGTACCTTGTAAATAGGTGCGCTCTCGACAAGGACGGGAGGGGAGGGAAGAAGACGAACGGGGGTGCGAAGAAAGGGCTTAACACAGGAGACATGGAAGACAGGATGGACGCGACGAAGATGTCGGAAGGAAGAAGCAGTCGCACAGCGACAGGATTGACGACCTGGGAGACACGGAACGGACCAATGAACCGCGGAGTCAACTTACGAGAAGCTGTCGTAAGAGGAAGGTTGCGAGTGGAAAGCCACACTCTCTGGCCGCAACAATACCTTGGACTCTTAATCCTGCGTTTATTGGCGGCTCTCACCGTCTGTGCCCTGTAACGGCAAAGTGCAGACCTCACCCTCCTCCAGGTGCGCTCACAACGTTGGACAAACGCTTGAGCGGAGGGAACGCTGGACTCGGCAAGCTGGGATGAGAACAGAGGAGGCTGGTAACCCAGACTACTCTGAAACGGAGATAACCCGGTAGCAGACGAAGGAAGCGGGTGTGAGCGTATTCTGCCCAGGGGAGCTGTTCTGCCCAAGACGCAGGGTTTCTGAAAGAAAGGCTGCGTAGTATGCGACCAATCGTCTGATTGGCCCTCTCTGCTTGACCGTTAGACTGGGGATGAAACCCGGAAGAGAGACTGACGGACGCACCAATCAAACGACAGAACTCCCTCCAAAACTGTGACGTGAATTGCGGGCCTCTGTCTGAAACGGCGTCTAACGGAAGGCCATGAATTCTGAATACATTCTCAATAATGATTTGTGCCGTCTCCTTAGCGGAAGGAAGTTTAGCGAGGGAATGAAATGTGCCGCCTTAGAGAACCTATCGACAACCGTAAGAATCACAGTCTTCCCCGCAGACAAAGGCAGACCGGTAATGAAGTCTAAGGCAATGTGAGACCATGGTCGAGAAGGAATGGGGAGCGGTCTGAGACGACCGGCAGGAGGAGAGTTACCCGACTTAGTCTGCGCGCAGTCCGAACAAGCAGCCACGAAACGGCGCGTGTCACGCTCCTGAGTCGGCCACCAAAAGCGCTGGCGAATAGACGCAAGAGTGCCTCGAACACCGGGATGACCAGCTAACTTGGCAGAGTGAGCCCACTGAAGAACAGCCAGACGAGTGGAAACAGGAACGAAAAGGAGGTTACTAGGACAAGCGCGCGGCGACGCAGTGTGCGTGAGTGCTTGCTTAACCTGTCTTTCAATTCCCCAGACTGTTAACCCGACAACACGCCCATAAGGAAGAATCCCCTCGGGATCAGTAGAAGCCACAGAAGAACTAAACAGACGGGATAAGGCATCAGGCTTGGTGTTCTTGCTACCCGGACGGTAAGAAATCACAAACTCGAAACGAGCGAAAAACAACGCCCAACGAGCTTGACGGGCATTAAGTCGTTTGGCAGAACGGATGTACTCAAGGTTCTTATGGTCTGTCCAAACGACAAAAGGAACGGTCGCCCCCTCCAACCACTGTCGCCATTCGCCTAGGGCTAAGCGGATGGCGAGCAGTTCACGGTTACCCACATCATAGTTGCGCTCAGATGGCGACAGGCGATGAGAAAAATAAGCGCAAGGATGAACCTTATCGTCAGACTGGAAGCGCTGGGATAGAATGGCTCCCACGCCTACCTCTGAAGCGTCAACCTCGACAATGAATTGTCTAGTGACGTCAGGAGTAACGAGGATAGGAGCGGACGTAAAACGTTCTTTTAGAAGATCAAAAGCTCCCTGGGCGGAACCGGACCACTTAAAACACGTCTTGACAGAAGTAAGAGCTGTGAGAGGGGCAGCAACTTGACCGAAATTACGAATGAAACGCCGATAGAAATTAGCGAAACCTAAAAAGCGCTGCAACTCGACACGTGACCTTGGAACGGGCCAATCACTGACAGCTTGGACCTTAGCGGAATCCATCTGAATGCCTTCAGCGGAAATAACGGAACCGAGAAAAGTAACGGAGGAGACATGAAAGAGCACTTCTCAGCCTTTACGTAGAGACAATTCTCTAAAAGGCGCTGTAGAACACGTCGAACGTGCTGAACATGAATCTCGAGTGACGGAGAAAAAATCAGGATATCGTCAAGATAGACAAAAACAAAAATGTTCAGCATGTCTCTCAGAACATCATTAACTAATGCCTGAAAAACAGCTGGCGCATTGGCGAGACCAAACGGCAGAACCCGGTACTCAAAATGCCCTAACGGAGTGTTAAACGCCGTTTTCCACTCGTCCCCCTCTCTGATGCGCACGAGATGGTAAGCGTTACGAAGGTCCAACTTAGTAAAGCACCTGGCTCCCTGCAGAATCTCGAAGGCTGATGACATAAGGGGAAGCGGATAACGATTCTTAACCGTTATGTCATTCAGCCCTCGATAATCCACGCAGGGGCGCAGAGTACCGTCCTTCTTCTTAACAAAAAAGAACCCCGCCCCGGCCGGAGAAGAAGAAGGCACTATGGTACCGGCGTCAAGAGACACAGACAAATAATCCTCGAGAGCCTTACGTTCGGGAGCCGACAGAGAGTATAGTCTACCTCGAGGAGGAGTGGTCCCCGGAAGGAGATCAATACTACAATCATACGACCGGTGAGGAGGAAGGGAGTTGGCTCGGGACCGACTGAAGACCGTGCGCAGATCATGATATTCCTCCGGCACTCCTGTCAAATCGCCAGGTTCCTCCTGAGAAGTAGGGACAGAAGAAACGGGAGGGATGGCAGACATTAAACACTTCACATGACAAGAAACGTTCCAGGATAGGATAGAATTACTAGACCAATTAATAGAAGGATTATGACATACTAGCCAGGGATGACCCAAAACAACAGGTGTAAACGGTGAACGGAAAATCAAAAAAGAAATAGTCTCACTGTGGTTACCAGATACTGTGAGGGTTAAAGGTAGTGTCTCAAATCTGATACTGGGAAGATGACTACCATCTAAGGCGAACATGGGCGTAGGCTTTTCTAACTCTCTGAAAGGAATGTTATGTTTCCGAACCCATGCTTCGTCCATGAAACAACCCTCAGCCCCAGAGTCAATCAAGGCACTGCATGTAGCACCCGAACCGGTCCAGCGTAGATGGACCGACATAGTAGTACAAGATCTAGATGAAGGGACCTGAGTAGTAGCGCTCACCAGTAGCCCTCCGCTTACTGATGGGCTCTGGCCTCTTACTGGACATGAATTAACAAAATGTCCAGCAACTCCGCAATAGAGGCACAGGCGGTTGGTGATCCTCCGTTCCCTCTCCTTAGTCGAGATGCGAATCCCTCCCAGCTGCATGGGCTCAGTCTCAAAGCCAGAGGAGGGAGATGGTTGCGATGCGGAGCAGGGAAACACCGTTGATGCGAGCTCTCTTCCACGAGCCCGGTGACGAAGATCTACCCGTCGTTCTATGCGGATGGCGAGAGCAATCAAAGAGTCCACATCTGATGGAACCTCCCGGGAGAGAATCTCATCCTTAACCACTGCGTGGAGTCCCTCCAGAAAACGAGCGAGCAGCGCCGGCTCGTTCCACTCACTAGAGGCAGCAAGAGTGCGAAACTCAATAGAATAATCCGTTATGGACCGTTCACCTTGGCATAAGGAAGCCAGGGCCCTAGAAGCCTCCCTACCAAAAACTGAACGGTCAAAAACCCGAATCATCTCCTCTTTAAAGTTCTGGAACTTGTTAGAGCAATCAGCCCTTGCCTCCCAGATAGCTGTGCCCCATTCTCGAGCCCGGCCAGTAAGGAGTGAAATGACGTAAGCAACCCGAGCTCTCTCTCTAGAGTATGTGTTGGGTTGGAGAGAGAACACAATCTCACACTGCGTGAGAAAGGAGCGGCACTCAGTGGGCTGCCCGGAGTAGCAAGGTGGGTTATTAACCCTAGGTTCTGGAGGCTCGGCAGGCCAGGAAGTAACAGGTGGCACGAGACGTAGACTCTGGAACTGTCCAGAGAGGTCGGAAACCTGAGCGGCCAGGTTCTCCACGGCATGGCGAGCAGCAGACAATTCCTGCTCGTGTCTGCCGAGCATGGCTCCTTGGATCTCGACGGCAGTGTAACGAGCGTCTGAAGTCGCTGGGTCCATTCCTTGGTCGGTTCCTTCTGTCATGCAGGTGATAGAGGACCCAAAAGCGACTTAACAGAAACAGAGTTTATTCAAGTCCAAACAGGGAATAACAGAAATCCTCTAGTCTGTAGAGGGAATAACAAGAGAAGCGGCCACAGACTGCAGGTCGCTTCGGGTAGGCGCAGGCCGTAGTAGACAGAGACACCTGCTCACACGCAGCATCTGATGAAGGCAAAAAACACGACAGGACAGGGCGAAACACAATCACAGCATGGTGAATACTAAACAAGGAACCGACGGGACAGGAACGGAACACAAAGGAATAAATAGGGACTCTAATCAGGGGAAAGGATCGGGAACAGGTGTGGGAAGACTAAATGATGATTAGGGGAATAGGAACAGCTGGGAGCAGGAACGGAACGATAGAGAGAAGAGAGAGCGAGAGAGTGAGAGAGGGAGGGGGAGAGAGAGGGATAGAAGGAGGGAAAGAACCAAATAAGACCAGCAGAGGGAAACGAATAGAATGGGGAGCACAGGGACAAGACATGATAATAAATGACAAACATGACACACACACAGAGCATAATGCAGATGTTGATTATCATCAATGTCAGATGTTGATTATCATTCAGGTCAGATGTTGATTATCGTCAATGTCATATGCTGATTATCATCGATGTCAGATGTTGATTATCATTCATTTCAGATGTTGATTATCATCAATGTCAGATATGACCAATTGACCACAAAACATATTTTCCTCATGAACTGCTTCAGCATGTAGCATATCATTGCACTGGCAGCACCAGCCAAAGTCATATGATCAGGGATGGATCACTTACTTGATATTTACATTAACACACTACTTTTCACCTATCTAGCTGAAATATGCAGTAGAAAACACTCTCTCCTCCTTTACTATTACAGTTGACTTTACAGTGATTGGAGCACTCCAATCCATTATGGTATGATTACACCATGAAATGGTCACAGTGGTGAAAGATTTGACAATAAAACTGCCAGTTCTGATCGTGCCCTGTTTCACCAGTAAGACTGAATGGCAGCGTATGCACACACACACACACACACACACACACACACACACACACACACACACACACACACACACACACACACACACACACACACACACACACACACACACACACACACACACACACACACACACACACACACACACACACACACACACACACACACACACACACCATGTGCCATGTGTATGATAGTAAACCTATGGGCCCTGTCATGCAACAAATCCCATGAACTTGGCCTCCATGACAATGGAAATGGTCCGGCGCTCCGTTGCCAGGGAAGCTGATGGGGACTGAACTGTGCACATTTCCAACAGCCCACTTCAGACCAATTCACATGGCTCCTAAAATGTTACAGGACGTCATTGTGCGCTCACAAAGCATGCAATTCCATTTCCTGTTGCCGTGTTTCACGTTCATCCATGAATTGGCCCTGTTACGGGCCTGAGTTTCCATTTGCGAAATCCTGCTCCACCCTCTTGGCTGGGACCCACCCTGGCCTTTAGCTCTGAATGGTTGGCCTTTTGATGGAGAACATTGGGGATGTCAGTGCAGGGCAGGCCATCTGAGCCCCACAGGGACATGGCTACTTATCAGGCTATTAGCAGGTGAGCGTGATTAGTATTCAAACACGGAGACTTATTACCTCAGTGATGATATAGTGGTGGCGTAAATCACAGAGATAAATGACTGTAGTAAAGATTTGAAAGGGGTTGTGATAATGATCTATGTTATAATACTGTAGGCCACACTTGCGGCGGGTTCTGATCCTACAATTATGTGCCAATTTTCTTCATTTTAGACTCGTCGTTAGGGGACATACAACTAGCACTTTGTATGAGTGCTGTCACAATGCATAGAACGTATGCCGATTTGGAAACGGTAGAATGACTACATTACCCACAATGCTCATTGACTGATCGTTCCAAATTACCATGACAATTATGCATCAATAGCTATTTTTATTTCTATAGTGAAGGCATTGTCTTATGTCAGATAAGCACAACAATTCTACCTGTACTGTCAGTGGAGCGATGAGTGTTACCACCTGATGTAAGACCATGGGCCTCTTTATTATTATAATTGAACCTTTATTTAACTAGACAAGTCAGTTAATAACAAATTCGTATTTACAATGACGGCCTACACCGGCCAAACCCAGACGACGCTGGGCCAATTGTGCCCCAACCCGTGGGACTCCCAATCACAGCCGGTTGTGATAGAGCCTGGAATTGAACCAGGGTGTTTCTAGCACTGAAATGCAGTGCCTTAGACCGCTGCACCACTCGGGAGCCTTCTATGGTGTAGTTGGGCAGCCACAAGATTTTACAGCACACATTGCTTATAGACTTTCATGGTCACACAAGGTTATTTATTTACATGACCTCAGTTTCATTTGCAACCAAATTATTTTAGCCTAAAGAGTTGACCTAGCCCTGTTACACACATTTTGTTTAACTTATGGGTTCATGGTAGTCTTATCAAATCATTGCATTTCTAAGGGAAAGCATGATCCCACAGGGAATTTGAGTTTTTAAAGTGCTCTTGTTGAGAAACTTGGGAACATTGAGTTGAAGGTTATTTGGTAGTTGCTTCTCTGTTGGTCCACATTTCCAATGAATTACCGCCCGTATGGGCAGGGTGCCGCTAGTATGGTCTTATTGCCACAGTGATTGCGTAAACCACAGAGATAAATGACTATAAGTATTTGAAAGGGGTTGACATGATCAATTCATTAAATGTCAGATTACACTTTTAGCTATTTCACGACTGTGAAATATCTACGGATTTCTCTATTTAGGCTTATATCAAATGTAAGTGATGTTTATGAAAGGACAGACTTGTAGCTTCCAAAGGGTATACCATAAACTGTAGTTGGAGGAAACATGGGAAAGTAATGCCGCTTCAAAAGGTGATCAACTTGTTATCCAACTTGAGAGAAGCATGAGAAATGCCCAAGATTTTGATGAGATTTTCACAGTTCCTTAAGTGTTCTTCTTTGTTCACGCCCATTCAGGTTTGTTCACATTGTTCACACACCCTCTTAAGCCGTAGCATGGCATTGTCCTCCAGAAAGTAGTCTCTCTAGTTAAATTCAAGACAGCAATGTTTTTGAGACCTCTAGCAACTGTTTTGCAGTTGTCCAACGCTACATCTTCCCAAAAATCTGCAGGTAGCAAATATGATCTATATACTGCCCAGGGAAGCCCCCATTATGTTATAGACAGAAGCCTGTGACATGACAGACCATTCAGGACTCATCTCTCGGTATGTCCAACCACTACATTATCGCAGCCAATCATGACTATCCAGGAAGTATCCTTTCTTTCTCAATGTATAGCTCGGAGTATGTATAGCTCATTTACAGATCCCATTTAAGTTTGTAATTAAGGCGCATGAAATTTCCCATGTTCAATAAGTCATTTCTACGTTTTTCAAACATCCCTACTGTGAAGTAGGAACTGGCATCAAAATGCTCAGATCCTGTAACCGGTCACAAATGTGATAGAGCATCTTTGGGTTACACACAAAATAAATCACCATACTTTCAACGCAGTAAAGCGTTCTGTGTAATTTGATGGGAGATGATATTGTTTTGGGAAGAACATAAAATCAAAATAATATATGCCATTTAGCAGACGCTTTTATCCAAAGCGACTTACAGTCATGTGTGCATACATTCTACGTATGGGTGGTCCCGGGGATCGAACCCACTACCCTGGCGTTACAAGCGCCATGCTCTACCAACTGAGCTACAGAAGGACCACAAAATGATGGAGTAATTTTTCGGTCATGTACTTCTGCCAGGAAAATCCATTCTATGCTTACCAATGGTTTTATGGGTCATGTACTTCTGCCAGGAAAATCCATTCGATGCTTACCAATGGTTTTATGGGTCATGTACTTCTGCCAGGAAAATCCATTCTATGCTTACCAATGGTTTTATGGGTCATGTACTTCTGCCAGGAAAATCCATTCTATGCTTACCAATGGTTTTATGGGTCATGTACTTCTTCCAGGAAAATCCATTCGATGCTTACCAATGGTTTTATGGGTCATGTATTTCTGCCAGGAAAATCCATTCGATGCTTACCAATGGTTTTATGGGTCATGTACTTCTGCCAGGAAAATCCATTCTATGCTTACCAATGGTTTTATGGGTCATGAACTTCTGCCAGGAAAATCCATTCTATGCTTACCAATGGTTTTATGGGTCATGTACTTCTTCCAGGAAAATCCATTCTATGCTTACCAATGGTTTTATGGGTCATGTACTTCTGCCAGGAAAATCCATTCTATGCTTACCAATGGTTTTATGGGTCATGTACTTCTGCCAGGAAAATCCATTCTATGCTTACCAATGGTTTTATGGGTCATGTACTTCTGCCAGGAAAATCCATTCTATGCTTACCAATGGTTTTATGGGTCATGTACTTCTGCCAGGAAAATCCATTCTATGCTTACCAATGGTTTTATAGGACATGTACTGGAGCTGTACTTATTCATTTATTTAAATAAGGTTCTTCTCTTATATGGGAAGCCTGGATATGAATGTTTGAATATCAGAGTAGTTAGAGAATCACCACCATCCCAGTACCACTACCACAGTTACTTCTAGTGTATCACACCACCACCACTACACCACACTAGAGGCGTCTAATGACAGGCAAATTGAGAGATAGGAGGATGACAGTGAAGAGGAGCAGAGGGCAGAGGGGGTAAAGTGGCTGAATGGCGGCTCCCGTCTCTCTCCCTGCGCCCCCGGGAGATAATGAGGGCCCTGTGCTTCAGGAGGGAAAGATAAACATTATTTCTGCCGTATTGTGGCCTCCAGCAGCTTATTTATGGCCTGGCTTTTGTGTGCTGGGAGCTAATAATGCTTCAGAGAAACCAGTAAAGCAGGATTCCAGGCAGACATCCCTGGTCCTCCTATAGCCTCACCACCACAGCAACCACTCCAGGGGGACATCAAACACTCGCCCTTCCGGCCCCGGCACACGTTAATTGTACACCTATTGTTCCCACGTAAAGCACTGAGAAGCGAAAGAAGGAGAAAACGGAGGGAGAGAGAGAGAGGGGGAAAAAGGACTTTGGTAATGAGGCTTCTGCAGCTGAATAAATATGGTCTAAAACAATATAAACTGTTTTGATGCTCCCCTCTGGGCCCTCTCGGCCAGTATCCTCATTACTCACCTTAATGACAAATGAGGCCTTATTAAAATCAGCCTTGTTACATGGTTAGGACACGCATGAATGTTATGGCCAAGTCCAGGCTATTTCATTCGTTGAGGTTGAGAGTAAAAGTGTGTTTCTGTGTGCATTTGAAAGAGGTCTGCGATCCACAACGGCCCAGGGAGGTCATGTATGATACAAAACAACCCCATTCTTTTACTCCTCTTTATGATACATTAAAAAACATGGGCTGTGATTTGACCCGAGGCCTGGTAATATGATACAGTGTTGAAGATTTCTTTCTTTGGCGCTACAAAGTATTAACTTAAGGGGGCTGAATAATTTTGCACGGCCAATTTTTCAGTTTTTGATTTGATAAAAAAGTTTGAAATATCCAATAAATGTCGTTCCACTTCATGATTGTGTCCCACTTGTTGATTCTTCACAAAAAAATACAGTTTTATATCTTTATGTTTGAAGCCTGAAATGTGGCAAAAGGTCGCAAAATTCAAGGGGGCCGAATACTTTCGCAAGGCACTGTATCAATTAACCTTTACTAATGCCGCGTTCCCATGCTAGTCGGAACTAGGTAACTCAGAAATGTCCAATTGGTTGTAGTTATACTTGTGACGCGTTCAGGCCAATTAGCAATTCGGAAATTTCAGAGTCTCGACTAGCATGTGAACGCGGCACTAGACTAAGAGGGAAAAAAGAAATACCAATATCAGGAAGCTTACTTGTGATGTTACCATGTGTACCTCAGCAAGTGATTGTAATCACAACTGACAGTTTAGAGGGTGATCCCATTAACACTGCACCTGTACACCTCTCAGAGAAGAGTCAGACAGAGGATCTCACACATTCAGCTGTCTCTGTCCCCTGTTCTCATGCTCCCCTACTCCAGTGTAGCCAGCCAGCCAGGCAGTCAGAGAGGCAGACTCCACTGCACACAAACTGGTTGAATCAACATTGTTTCCACGTCATTTCAACAACAACAACAAAAAATCTATGTGACGACATTGAATCGGTGTGAAAAAAGGAATTTCAGGAATTTGTCTGTTTTGGGGAATTTCGGGAATTTGTCTTTTGTCTGTTTTTGACACAAATTTTAACCTACTTTATTTTTATTTAAACGTTATTTAACTTGCCAAGTCAGTTGAGAACAAATTCTTATTTACAATGAAGGCTTGCCCCGGCCAAACCCTCCCCTAACCTGGATGACGCTGGGCCAATTGAAGGCCTGCCCCGGCCAAACCCTCCCCTAACCTGGATGACGCTGGGTCAATTGAAGGCCTGCCCCGGCCAAACCCTCCCCTAACCTGGACGACGCTGGGCCAATTGAAGGCCTGCCCCGGCCAAACCCTCCCCTAACCTGGACGACGCTGGGCCAATTGAAGGCCTGCCCCGGCCAAACCCTCCCCTAACCTGGACGACGCTGGGCCAATTGTGCGCCGCCCTATGGGACTTCCGATAACGGCCAGTTGTGATACAGCCCAGGATGGAACCCTGGTCTAAATCCAATGACACGTAAATCATTTGATTTCACATTGAATTCACATTAGTTGAACTGACGTCTATATCTGTGAAAATAAGACAGTTAGCAGGCAGGCAAGTAGTTAGTAGGCAAGCAAGCAGACAGTTAAGCAGGCAGGCAGGCAGAGGGGTGGACCAAAGTGACTATGAGTTCAAAGGGCATAGTTCAGAGCTGGCGTTTTCCAAGGAAAACCAACCCCAAAGTGGGCCATATTTATGAGGTGTTATATTTATGGAGTGCCGTGATAACAACAGGTTTAAGAGGGGCACTGTAACCTTACTGAGGCCTGACCTGGACCCGGGGTACAATAATATCTCAGGACCAAAATTAGCAGAAGGACAGCACTGAGTCAGCCTTAGCTGCCTCATACCCCCTCTGCCTCCACTGGTCCTCCACCGCTGGCTGGCCCTCCCCTCCATGCCCCCCTCCTGGCCCTAGACCTCATGCTCTTAATGATCCAAGAACAGGTGGACGCTGGCAACTTAGCTAAAATAAAGCCAGAATCTACCACACAGCCAGCCTTGGGTTGGCTCATATAGCAGGAGGACAGAGCAACGGACTAGAAAATATAATTACAGTATAAATACAAAGGTTTGGACACACCTACTCATTCCAAGGATTTTCTTTCTTTGAAAAAATTATTTTCTACATTGTAGAATATAGTGAAGACATCAAAATTATGAAATAACACATGGAATAATGTAGTAACTAAAAAAGTGTTAAACAAATAAAAATATATTTGAGTTTTTTCAAAGTAGCCACCCTTTGCCTTGATGACAGCTTTGCATACTCTTGGAATTCTCTCAACCAGCTTCATGAGGTTGTCACCTGGAATGCATTTCAATTAACAGGTGTGCCTTGTTAAAAGTGAATTTGTGGATGTTCTTTTCCTTCTTAAAGCATTTGATCCAATCAGTTGTGTTGTGACAAGGTAGGGATGGAGTACAGAAGATAGCCCTATTTGGTAAAAGACCAAGTCCATATTATGGCAAGAACAGCTCAAATAAGCAAAGAGAATTGACAGGCAATCATTACTTTAAGACACGAAGGTCAGTCAATACCGGAAAACGTCAAGAACTTTCAAAGTTTCTTTAAGTGCAGTCGCAAAAACCATCAAGCGCTATGATGAAACTGGCACTCATGAGGACCACCACAGGAAAGGAAAGGAGTAAGTTATATTATTTTATAGTTTTGACGTCTTCACTGTTATTCTACAATGTAGAAAATATTAAAAATAAAGAAAAACCATTGAATGAGTAGGTGTGTCCAAACTTTTGACTGGTACTGTACATTTTAAACCACATTATGAATTTCCCCCCCATGGGGTGAGATCTTGCGTGGAGCCCCAGATCGAGGGAGATTATCAGTTGTCTTGTATGTCATCCATTTCCTAATAATTGCTCCCACAGTTGATTTCTTCAAACCAAGCTGCTTACCTATTGCAGATTCAGTCTTCCCAGCCTGGTAGAGGTCTACAATTTTGTTTCTGGTGTCCTTTGACAGCTCTTGGGTCTTGGCCATAGTGGAGTTTGGAGTGTGACTGTTTGAGGTTGTGGACAGGTGTCTTCTATACTGATAACAAGTTCAAACAGGTGCCATTAATACAGGTAACGAGTGGAGGACAGAGGAGCCTCTTAAAGAAGAAGTTACAGGTCTGTGAGAGCCAGAAATCTTGCTTGTTTGTAGGTGACCAAATACTTATTTTCCACCATAATTTGCAAATAAATTCATTAAAAATCCTACAATGTGATTTTCTGGATTTTATTTCTCATTTTCTCTGTCATAGTTGAAGTGTACCTATGTTAAAATTACTGGCCTCTCTCATCTTTTTAAGTGGGAGAACTTGCACAATTGGTGGCTGACTAAATACTTTTTTGCCCCACTGTATGTATATATTTGTTTTGTACCTAAAGGATTCCTGAAATTCTAAATCAAATAGCTAAATGATCCATAGGAAGACCATCTTAAAACAATTCCATATGTCGGTTTGAACTCCCCAGCGGCTTAGGGGGTTAAAGAAAATAGAAGTGTAGATAATAGTATGAAATTAATTTGTGAGAATGATTTATTCTTGTCTGAGTTGAAAGTGTACTATTTTGCTTTAGGATTATGAGCTCGCCAGGCATCAATGAGGTTGTAATCAGAGAGTATATGTTGGAGAGCCTTGGTTGCCTGTGGATTGTAATTGGTCTAATTAGATTTGTTCCGCATGTCCAAAATGGCATTAATGTCTGTTCCAATAACCAGATGGAATTCAGTTAATTCTAACAATGTGCTGTTCAGAGAATCAAAACTTAGGATCAGATGAATTTGAAGCGTACACATTAACAAATGACATTTCTTTCCTTTATGGAGGTTTTTAAGGAAACTGATTCTTCCTTCTTGGTCTTTGCCTTTAACCGAGATGGTGATTTTGAGCTTATGTATCATTATGATTACATCTTTAGTTTTTTGGGGGGCTGATAAAAAAACTGCCAGTTTGTACAAATGGTTCTCTATTCTATATAGTTTACATCTTTAGTTTTTTGGGGGGCTGATAAAAACTGCCAGTTTGTACAAATGGTTCTCTATTCTATAAATTCTATAGTCCTTTTGGAGCAGATGTATTTCTTGAAGCATTGCCACATTGCCTTCAGAAAGTATGTACACCCCTTGACTTTTTCCACATTTTGTTGTGATACAACCTGAATTTGAAATGGATTAAATTGAGATTTGGTGTCACTGGCCAACACACAACACATCATAATACCAGTGGAAAGTGGAATTTTGTTTTTCAAAATGTTTACAAATTAATAAAAAATGAAAAGCTTAATGTCTTGAGTCAATTAGTAATTGTTTGTTATGGCAAGCCTAAATAAGTTCAGGAGTAAAAATGTGTCACGTAATATGTTTAACGGACTCACTCCGTGTACAATAATAGTGTTTGACATGATTTTTGAATGACTTCCTCATCTCTGTACCCAACCAGAGCATGTGAGTGGAGTAAAGCAGTCGGAAATCCCACTCATCACTCATGCTCCAAGTCCTTTCCAACCGCTCCACTAAAAACCACTCCTCCCTCACAGGAAAAAAACTGCGGCTCCAAATTTGCTCCATTCATTAAACCTTGTTGAGGATATGGGGCAGTATTTTCACTTTGGATGAATTGCGTGCCCATAGAGAACACCATCCTACTCTGTCCTAGATTGCTAATATATGCTTATTATTATTACTATTGGATAGAAAACACTCTGAAGTTTCTAAAACTGTTTGAATTATGTCTGTGAGTATAACAGAACTCATAGGGCAGGCAATCTTCCAAACAAGAAGTGAAATTCTGAATGTGGGTCAACTTTGACGTCATCCCCCTTCCTTTCCCAACAAGATATGGATCTGGCAGCACTTCCTACGCCTTCCACTAGATGTCCTCATTCAGTAGAACGTGGAATGGAGCTTTTTGTGTGAACTTTGACCGAATGGGAGGGGAAATAGTCACGGTCTTGGCGCATTTCTCTGTGGGTGCCACCGTCGTTCCATTTGGCTGCAGCTGAAAACGTATGATTCGGTTGGAACGTTATTGGATATATATGAAAATAACATCCTGAAGATTGATTTTCTACTTAGTTTGACCAGTTTATTCGACCTGGAATATATATTTTTGTAGTTTTCGTGCGAGTTGTCCTGGACCAGCGTCAGCTTTTGGGCACGTGAGCTGAAAGCGATAGCAAATGCAGCTAATTGGACACTAGTATTGGACATTATGGAACAAAACAACAATTTATTGTGGAACTAGGACTCCTTGCACTGCATTCTGATGAAAGATCATCAAAGGTAAGAGAATATTTATGATGTAATTTCGCATTTCTGTTGACTCCAACATGGCGGAGAAATATATTTACGTCTGAGCGCTGTCTCAGATTATTGCATGGTAGGCTTTTCTCACAATGTTTTTAAAAAATCTGACACAGAGGTTGCATTAAGAACCAGTGTATCTTTAATTATATGTAGAACATGTATCTTTAGTCAAAGTTCATGATGAGTATTTCTGTTATCTGGCGTAGCTTTCTATAATTCCTCAGGATATTTTGGAGACATTTCTGAACGTGGCGTCAATGTAAACCGAGATTTGTGGATATAAATATGCATATTATCGAACAAAACATAAATGTATTGTGTAACATGTCATATGCGTGTCATCTGATTAAGTTTTTCAAAAGGTTAGTGATTCATTTTATCTCTAATCCTGCTTTTGTGACTCTGCGTTTTTCCTTTGATTTGGTGGTGGTCTAACATAAATATATGTTGTGTTTTCACTGTAAAACATTTTAAAAATCGGACATGATGGGTAGATGAACAAATGTTTATCTTTCATTTGCTGTATTGGACTTGTTAATGTGTGAAAGTGAAATATTTCTAAAGAATATTTTTGAATTCCCCGCGCCACCTTTTCAGCTGAATGGGGGGGGTGGAGTTCCCCTCGGGGATCGCCTTGCCATAACAGGCTTTAGTGTCCAAAGAAGGGCCAGATATATACACAATGGTGTCGTTTGCATAGAGGTGGATCAGGAAATTACCCACAGCAAGAACGCCATCGTTGATATATACAGAGAAAAGAGACGGACTGAGATTTGAACCCTGTGGTACCCCCATAGAGAGTACCAGAGGTTCGGACAACAGGCCCTCCGATTTGACACACTGAACTCTGCCTGAGAAGTAGTTGGTGAACCAGGCGAGGCAGTCATTTGAGAAACCAAGGATGTTGAGTCTGCCGATAAGGATACGGTGATTGACAGAGGCGAAAGCCTTGGCCAGGTCGATGAAGATGGCTGCACAGTACTGTCTTTTATCGATGCCGGTTATGCTATTGTTTAGTTTGAGTGTGGCTGAGGTGCACCTGTGACCAGCTCGGAAACCGGATTGCACAGCGGAGAAGGTACAGTGGGTTTCTAAATGGTCAGTGATCTGTTTATTAACTTGGATTTCAAAGACTTTAGAAAGGCAGGGCAGGATGGATATACAGTAGGTCTATAACAGTTCGGGTCTAGAGTGTCTCCCCCTTTCAAGAGGGGGATGACCGCGGCAGCTTTCCAATCTTTAGGGATCTCGGACGATACGAAAGAGAGGTTGAACAGACTGGATAGGGCTGTTTACTGCCCCCGCTGGAGTAATTGCGTGCCCATAGTAAACACAATTTGTTTTTGTCAAAAGTTGCTAATATATCCAAATAAAAAGTATTATTGAATATAAAACACTCTAAAGCTTCTAAAACCGTTTAAATTATGTCTGTATGTAAAGCAGAACTCTCAGGGCAGTCATTCTCCCAAACTCTCTCTTGGTTGGCCCAACTTTGACGTCATCGCCCCCACCTTTCCCAAGCACCTACAGGTCTGGGAACAGTCTCTATGTCTTCAGCGCGATCTCAGCTTTCTATGGGGATTCTCATTGTGAGAATCGCGCGTTCACGAGAGTTTTGGCGGGCCGAAACCTTTCGGTCACGCGAAAAAACAGGTCACTCTCATACTCACTCTGCTCCGGTCCTGTCTTTTTTCCAAGATCGATTATACAATGCTTGCGTTTCTGTTCGTCCTCACGATTGCTGTACACCTTTATAACATGTTAAAGCTTGATTATGAACTTAGTTTGATAGGTTTAGTCGACATATAATATGTAAGTTCGACGTTTTGGTGCGCATCCACTTGACTTTTGGCTACATTTCAACCGAAATGTGTCGTGTTTGAGAACCGAAAGACACAGACTGCAAAACTAAACGCTGTTTTTGGTAAGTAAAATTCCTTCCAGGTCTTCTGATGGAAGAACAGCAAAGGTAAGGGAATATTTATGTGGTAAATTTGGGTTTATGTGGACTCCAAGATAGAGGAGCCATAATGCTACTTTTTGAGCGCCGACTCATAGTATAGCCTTGTGAACGAAACCTGTAACGTTAAAAATAAATGTAATACAGCGATTGCATTCCGAAGAAGTGTATCTAACTATATATATGTAGAACATGCATATTTAGTCAAAGTTTATGATGTGTATTCCTTGTTAGCTGACGTTATCTGCCGGAGCTATCGTCATTTCTCAGGACATTTGAGTAGCATTTTTTGAACGATGCATCATTGTAAACAGAGATTTATGGATATATATAGCATATTATTAAAAAAACATAAATGTACTTTGTAACATCTTATATTACTGTCATCTGATTAAGATTTCAAAAGGTTAGTGCATTATTTTTCTTTTAATCCTGCGTTTGTTGATTGCATATTTTTAACTTGGCTATGCAAATTAGCTGTGTCTTCGGTGGTGGTTTGACATAAAAATGTGCTATGTTTTCGCCGTAAAACATTTTAGAAATCTGACTTGCTGGGTAGATAAACAAGGTGTTTATCTTTCATTTGAGCCATTGGACTTGTTAATGTGTGGAGGTTAAATATTTTTAGGAATATTTTTACGTTCCATGCGCCACCTTCCAGCTGAATGTGGGAGGGGGGGGGGGTGTTCCAAAATTGGAACCCTAGTCCCCTTCTGGTTAATAGGGGTTGCAACAATGGCGGCAGATAATTTTAGAAAGAGAGGGTCCAGATTGTCTAGCCCAGCTGATTTGTACAAGTCCAGGTTTTGCAGCTCTTTCAAAACATCTGCTATCTGGATTTGGGTGAAGGAGAAGCTGGGGAGACTTGGGAAAGTAGCTGCGGGGAGTGCGGGGCTGTTGGCCGGTGTAGGGGTAGCCAGGAGGAAAGCATGGCCAGCCGTAGAGAAATGCTTGTTGAAATTCTCGATTATCATGGATTTATTGGTGGTGACAGTGTTACCTAGCCTCAGTGCAGTGTGCAGCTGGGAGGAGGTGCTCTTATTCTCCATGGGCTTTACAGTGTCCCAAAACCTTTTGATGTTAGAGCTACAGGATGCAATATTCTTTTTGAAAAAGCTATCCTTTGCTTTGCTTTCCTGACAGACTGCGTGTATTGGTTCCTGATTTCCCTGAAAAGTTGAATATCGCGGGGACTATTCGATGCTAGTGCAGTACGCCACAGGATGTTTTTGTGCTGATCGAGGGCAGTCAGGTCTGGAGTGGAGCAAGGGCTATATTTGTTCTTAGTTCTGAATTTTTTGAAAGGGGCATGCTTATTTAAGATGGTAAGGAAATTACTTTTCAAGAACGACCAGCCATCCTCGACTGACGGGATGAGGTCAATATCCTTCCAGGATACCAGGGCCAGGTCGATTAGAAAAGCCTGCTCGCAGAAGTGTTTTAGGGAGCGTTTGACAGTGATGAGGGATGGTCGTTTGACCGCAGACCCATAGCGGATACAGGCAATGAGGCAGTGATCGCTGACATCCTGATCGAAAACATCAGAGGTTTATTTGGAGGGCAAGTTGGTCAGGATAATATCTATGAGGGTGCAGATGTTTACGGATTTAGGGTTGTACCTGGTGGGTTCCTTGATCATTTGTGTATGATTGAGGGCATCTAGCTTAGATTGTAGGACTGGTGTTAAGCATATCCCAGTTTAGGTCACCTAGCAGAACGAACTCTGAAGACATATGGGGTTTAATCATTTCACATATGGTGACCAGGGTACAGCTGGCAGCTGAGGGGGGTCTACAACAGGTGGCAACTGTGAGAGACTTATTTCTGGAGAGATTCATTTTTAAAATTAGAAGCTCAAGCTTTTTGGGCATAGACCTGGAAAGTATGACAGAACTTTGCAGGCTATATCTGCATTAGATTGCAACTCCCCCCCCCCCCTTTGGCAGTTCTATCTTGATGGAAAATGTTGAAGTTGGGGATGGAAATCTCAGAATGTTTGGTGGCCTTCCTTAGCCAGGATTCAGACACTGCAAGGTCATCAGGGTTGGCGGAGTGTGCTAAAGCACTGAGTGAAACAAACTTAGGGAGGAGGGTGCTGGTGTCAACATGCTTGAAACCAAGTAGGATGAGGGTACGGAGTAAAGGTTATCAAAACTGGTCGTCTAGTGCATTGGGGACAGAGAATAAAAGGAACAGATTTCTGGGCATGGTAGAATAGATTCAGGGCAAAATGTACAGACAGGGTTATGGTGGGGTGCGGGTACAGTGGAGGTAAACCCAGGCACCGAGTGATGATAAGAGAGTTTGCATCTCTGGACGGGCTAGTTATGCTGGGTGAGGTCATCACATATGTGGGAGGTGGGATTTGAGGCATGTTGAGTGGGATTAGGGGCTCCATAGTAAACTAAGACAATAATAACTATCCTAAACAACAGTGTACAAGGCATATTGACATTTGAGAGATACATAAAGCGAGGCATAAATCAATCACAGGTGCTGATTGGGAGAGCTAGCTAAGGCAACAACGGGTAAAACAGCAACAGCTAATCAGCTAAGACAACAACAACAGGTAACATGGCGATGAATGGGCTGAGAGGGTCAGTTAACTACACACAGGGCCTGAGTTGGGGTCGTCAGATAAACAAAAAAATAAACAAAATGGAGTACCGTGATTAATGAACAGTCCAGCAGGCATCAGCTATGTAGTGAAGTTATCATAGGGTCCAGTGAACAGCAATAGATGGAACAGGGAAGCGCGGGGTAGTCGTTACTACGCTAGCACGTGGTAGACACAGCATTTAAAGTTAGCAGGCCGGGGTAAGTAGAAGCGTCTGCTCCACGTCCGGCGAAGGCCAATTGAGGGCACAGCGGATGGAGTTAAATCGGCTGACCAGTCGTGGTGGTACGGCGGGCGCCGTGTCGACAAAGGGTCCAGACCAGATGGCGAAAGAGGTAATTGTAGTTGTAGTAATTTCGTTTGCCGGGAGATGCGCCTGGCTCGCGGCTAAATGGTGCTAGCTTCGGGGCAGGGGAGTTAGCCACTATAGCCACTCGGTAGCAGCGATGATCCGATGCACAGGTCCAGAGCTTACGGCAAGGATTCGGCGGAGTGGTGGATTCTAGCCGTGTTGGGGTAGAGTCCGGAAGGCATTGACTGAGTAGCTGATCACAGAGTAGAAGGTGGGCCTGGCTCGAGGCTAGCTTTGGGGCTGAGTCACTCGGTGGCAGCTAGCTAGCTGTGATGATCAGGAGTAATGATCCAGGGTTTACGGCAGGAATCCGGCGTTATAGTGGAGAAAGCAGTCCGATGCTGGCAAGTATTATACAGGCTAAAAAAACAGCTGTTGTCTGTGCAGAAGGAAAGGCCGCTAGCAGTGGCTAATAATGGCTAAATAGCTAGTTGCTAATTCTGTCACGTTCTTACCTTAGTTCCTTTGTTATATGTCTTTGTTTTAGTTTGGTCATGGTGTGAGTTGGGGTGGGTAGTCTATGCTCTTTTTTCTATGTTGTGGTTTTGTGTTTGGCCTGGTATGGTTCTCAATCAGAGGCAGGTGTCGTTCGTTGTCTCTGATTGAGAATCATACTTAGGTAGCCTTTTCCCACCTGTGTTTTGTGGGTGATTAATTCCTGTTTAGTGTTGTTTCCATTCACCTTACGGGACTGTTCATTTTTCGTTTATTTCACGTTGTTATTTTGTATTTTCAGTGTTCAGTAAAATAAACATCATGAACACATACCACGCCGCACATTGGTCCGACATTTCATACTCCTCGTCAGAGGAGGACAAAGAATTCCGTTACAGCCTCTGATGGAGGTTCTGGCTATAAGGTCTAAATAAATAGCGGACCCGTGTCACATTGGGTGAGGCAGGTTACCGGAAGGTATATTTAATTTATAAATGGAAAAGAGATAAATAAATTGAAATATATACAAAAAAAGACAAAAAAGACAAAAGTACACGAGAGGACGACAAATCATGTCTGCACTGCTACTTTTTCATTATATTTCATTATAGCACAACGGTTTGATTTGTCTAATTTTAGCAATTTCTTCTCAGCTAGCTACATAGCCGTCTTTGTATCAAAGATAATTGCGTAATTATCGTATTTCGCCGTCCTAACGTAGTCTTCACTAGCCAGCTAGCTAACGTCCACTGATTAGCTGCACTGGAGAAACTATTACACTCAACTGAACGACTTGATTAGTGTAGTGTTAGCTAGCTACATAGCTGTCTTTGCTGTCTTCGTATCATCGTATCCAAGATAATTGTGTTGTTTAGGTTTAGAGTGTGTAGTCTTAGAGTGATTATCTTAATTTACCGAGGTTAGCTAGCCAGCTATTTGTCGTCCTTAACGTAGGTGACTCTGCTAGCTAGCCAACGCTAGCCAACGTCTTCTGTATAGAACTCAACAACCCGGTCGCATTCACAGGTAGTATCACATTTTCATTTCATTACAGTACAACGGTTTGATTTGTTTGATCGTAGCTAGCTACATAGCTAGCTACATAGCCGTCTTTGTATCAAAGATAATTGTGTAGCCTAGAGCGATTTTCTAGGTTCGCTAGCCAGCTATTGTCGTTCTTTTAACGCAATGTAACGTAAACAACACTGCTAGCTAGCCAGCTAGCCCCCGAATAGCAACACTGCAGAAACTATTACACTCAACGGAACGACTTGATTAGTGTAGTGTCAACAACGCACCCACTGCCAGCTGGCCTACTTCAGCAGTACTGTATCATTTTAATCATTTTAGTCAATAAGATTCTTGCTACGTAGCTTAACTTTCTGAACATTCGAGACGTGTAGTCCACTTGTCATTCCAATCTCCTTTGCATTAGCGTAGCCTCTTCTGTAGCCTGTCAACTATGTGTCTGTTTATCCCTGTTCTCTCCTCTCTGCACAGACCGTACAAACGCTCCACACCGCGTGGCCGCGGCCACCCTACTCTGGTGGTCCCAGCGTGCACGACCCACGTGGAGTTCCAGGTCTCCGGTAGCCTCTGGAACTGCCAATCTGCGGTCAACAAGGCAGAGTTCATCTCAGCCTATGCCTCCCTCCAGTCCCTCGACTTCTTGGCACTGACGGAAACATGGATCACCACAGACAACACTGCTACTCCTACTGCTCTCTCTTCGTCCGCCCACGTGTTCTCGCACACCCCGAGAGCGTCTGGTCAGCGGTGTGGTGGCACCGGGATCCTCATCTCTCCCAAGTGGTCATTCTCTCTTTCTCCCCTTACCCATCTGTCTATCGCCTCCTTTGAATTCCATGCTGTCACAGTTACTAGCCCTTTCAAGCTTAACATCCTTATCATTTATCGCCCTCCAGGTTCCCTCGGAGAGTTCATCAATGAGCTTGATGCCTTGATAAGCTCATTCCTGAGGACGGCTCACCTCTCACAGTTCTGGGCGACTTTAACCTCCCCACGTCTACCTTTGACTCTTTCCTCTCTGCCTCCTTCTTTCCACTCCTCTCCTCTTTTGACCTCACCCTCTCACCTTCCCCCCCTACTCACAAGGCAGGCAATACGCTCGACCTCATCTTTACTAGATGCTGTTCTTCCACTAACCTCATTGCAACTCCCCTCCATGTCTCCGACCACTGCCTTGTATCCTTTTCCCTCTCGCTCTCATCCAACACCTCCCACACTGCCCCTACTCGGATGGTATCGCGCCGTCCCAACCTTCGCTCTCTCTCCCCGCTACTCTCTCCTCTTCCATCCTATCATCTCTTCCCTCCGCTCAAACCTTCTCCCACCTATCTCCTGATTCTGCCTCCTCAACCCTCCTCTCCTCCCTCTCTGCATCCCTTGACTCTCTATGTCCCCTATCCTCCAGGCCGGCTCGGTCCTCCCCTCCCGCTCCGTGGCTCGATGACTCATTGCGAGCTCACAGAACAGGGCTCCGGGCAGCCGAGCGGAAATGGAGGAAAACTCGCCTCCCTGCGGACCTGGCATCCTTTCATTCCCTCCTCTCTACATTTTCCTCCTCTGTCTCTGCTTCTAAAGCCACTTTCTACCACGCTAAATTCCAAGCATCTGCCTCTAACCCTAGGAAGCTCTTTGCCACCTTCTCCTCCCTCCTGAATCCTCCTCCCCCTCCCCCTCCTCCCTCTCTGCAGATGACTTCGTCAACCATTTTGAAAAGAAGGTCGACGACATCCGATCCTCGTTTGCTAAGTCAAACGACACCGCTGGTTCTGCTCACTCTGCCCTACCCTGTGCTCTGACCTCTTTCTCCCCTCTCTCTCCAGATGAAATCTCGCGTCTTGTGACGGCCGGCCGCCCAACAACCTGCCCGCTTGACCCTATCCCCTCCTCTCTTCTCCAGACCATTTCCGGAGACCTTCTCCCTTACCTCACCTCGCTCATCAACTCATCCCTGACCGCTGGCTACGTCCCTTCCGTCTTCAAGAGAGCGAGAGTTGCACCCCTTCTGAAAAAACCTACACTCGATCCCTCCGATGTCAACAATTACAGACCAGTATCCCTTCTTTCTTTTCTCTCCAAAACTCTTGAACGTGCCGTCCTTGGCCAGCTCTCCCGCTATCTCTCTCTGAATGACCTTCTTGATCCAAATCAGTCAGGTTTCAAGACTAGTCATTCAACTGAGACTGCTCTCCTCTGTATCACGGAGGCGCTCCGCACTGCTAAAGCTAACTCTCTCTCCTCTGCTCTCATCCTTCTAGATCTATCGGCTGCCTTCGATACTGTGAACCATCAGATCCTCCTCTCCACCCTCTCCGAGTTGGGCATCTCCGGCGCGGCCCACGCTTGGATTGCGTCCTACCTGACAGGTCGCTCCTACCAGGTGGCGTGGCGAGAATCTGTCTCCTCACCACGCGCTCTCACCACTGGTGTCCCCCAGGGCTCTGTTCTTGGCCCTCTCCTATTCTCGCTATACACCAAGTCACTTGGCTCTGTCATAACCTCACATGGTCTCTCTTATCATTGCTATGCAGACGACACACAATTAATCTTCTCCTTTCCCCCTTCTAATGACCAGGTGGCGAATCGCATCTCTGCATGTCTGGCAGACATATCAGTGTGGATGACGGATCACCACCTCAAGCTGAACCTCGGCAAGACGGAGCTGCTCTTCCTCCCGGGGAAGGACTGCCCGTTCCATGATCTCGCCATCACGGTTGACAATTCCACTGTGTCCTCCTCCCAGAGCGCCAAGAACCTTGGCGTGATCCTGGACAACACCCTGTCGTTCTCAACCAACATCAAGGCGGTGGCCCGTTCCTGTAGGTTCATGCTCTACAACATCCGCAGAGTACGACCCTGCCTCACACAGGAAGCGGCGCAGGTCCTAATCCAGGCACTTGTCATCTCCCGTCTGGATTACTGCAACTCGCTGTTGGCTGGGCTCCCTGCCTGTGCCATTAAACCCCTTCAACTCATCCAGAACACCGCAGCCCGTCTGGTGTTCAACCTTCCCAAGTTCTCTCACGTCACCCCGCTCCTCCGTTCTCTCCACTGGCTTCCAGTTGAAGCTCGCATCCGCTACAAGACCATGGTGCTTGCCTACGGAGCTGTGAGGGGAACGGCACCTCAGTACCTCCAGGCTCTGATCAGGCCCTACACCCAAACAAGGGCACTGCGTTCATCCACCTCTGGCCTGCTCGCCTCCCTACCACTCAGGAAGTACAGCTCCCGCTCAGCCCAGTCAAAACTGTTCGCTGCCCTGGCCCCCCAATGGTGGAACAAACTCCCTCACGACGCCAGGACAGCGGAGTCAATCACCACCTTCCGGAGACACCTGAAACCCCACCTCTTTAAGGAATACCTAGGATAGGATAAGTAATCCCTCTCACCCCCCCCCCCCTAAGTTTTAGATGCACTATTGTAAAGTGACTGTTCCACTGGATGTCATAAGGTGAATGCACCAATTTGTAAGTCGCTCTGGATAAGAGCGTCTGCTAAATGACTTAAATGTAATGTAAATGCCATCTTGGTTAAGTGATCAGAACTCATACTCTGAGGTGCTTTGTGGACAGAGGTGAGCTTGCTGCTCACTCTAACCTGTTCAGTTGTGAAGAGCCAGTTTACAATATCCCTGGCCTGTCTAGTGGGGGAGGGGAGCCTACTGAAGGAGTTAGAAATGTACAGTGCTTGTCTCTAAGAGAGGGCTGTAACATGATGTGCTAAAAGTCACCAGCAAGGAATTTGTAACAAAGTTTGCTTTTACATTACAGTAATGTATTATTGTAAAATGAGTCAACTGTAATGATGTGTATCTTACAGCAATATTTACCCTTTATATTCCTTCATTGTATTCCCCACAGAGAAGATGATGATTTTTGGGAGCAAACCACCCCCAGCAAGTGCACCCGCCAGTCTTCACCCTCCTCTGCCAGATCCACAACCCCTGGATCGGATCCCCAAGGTTGCTGGATCGGATCCCCAAGCTGACAAGGTAAACATATGTCTTTCTACCCCTGAGAAAGGCATTTAACCCACTGTTCCCTTGGTGCTGAAGACGTGGATGTTGATTAAGGCAGCCCTCCGCACCTTTCGGATTCAGAGGGGTTGGGTTAAATGAGGAAGACACATTTCAGTTTAATACATTCAGTTGGACAACTGACTATGTATCCCCCTTTCCCTTTCCCTTTCTTCCACTACCCCCACGGCAGGCCCTGGCTCCTCGCCCCTCTCAGCCAGTTAATCTAGAACTGCCGGGGCCTCTCAGAGAAGAGGGAGGAACAGAGCTAGGGCCACTGGAAACAGCACCGGAAACACTACAATAGAGGGAGATGAACGTGAGCACAGATGGCATACAGTCATTATAGATTGTGGAGCCAATACCACCCAAGTTCAGACCCACAGTTGGATAGTACTCAAACATACAACCCCTTCTAGCTGTTTCAGCTGTACTCAACCACCTCTGTGCTGGGGACACTAGTATCCAATAGCAACAAGTATGGGGACAAGAAGCAGCAGAGGGGGAAGAAGATGCACTGACATGCTCTCGTACATTTCCCTGGTAATATACACGGGACTGGCAAAGGTATCAAGTTCCCTGCCTCATGAATGAAAACCATTTCTTGGCTTTCAACTGTACTCGTCACATGAGCGACCCACAAAAGTATGAGGGGAATGACAAGAAGAAGGGGAGCGCAGGGTATGATCGTCTCGCAAGAGTCAAGCCTGGTTATCTTTTAGGCTTATTCAGTGTGTAATAGCAGTGGAGTTACCCCATTTGGACACTTTGGAGAGGTTGAAAGGACACTTGGATGTCCCCTGGATGTCCTCTGAAACTGTTTGAGAGAGGCTGATATTGTATAAATTGTGTTTTTAAAGGAACAAATCACTTTTAGGCTTATTCAACGTGTAATAGCAGTGGAATTACTTCATTTACAAACATACAACACTTTAGAGAGGTTGAGGGGACACTTGGAGTTGACCCTTGACCACATCTGACACCCCTTACTAAAACATCTATAAACTTCTAGTTGTTGTGTCTATCAATCCCAATCCCCTCCCCCAGAAGTGTTTGGCTTGTTATGGAAGCGATCTGACGTGTTTCCAGCTCTGTTCATCAATAATTGATTTATAGCTTGTCCATGAAAGACGACTTTCAAAATAAAATAAATACGGTTACTCTCTGTGTGCTTGATCTTGTGTGATCTGAACTGTGCCAGTCCTATCTACGTTCTTACCATTTTCTTATAATCTCCCGGGTATTTTCTTTCCAATAATCCCACATTTAAGGACACATGTCCTTATCGTTGCTCATTAAAATCAGTTACTTTTGGGTATGTCTATTTAGGCGGAAATGTACATTTTTGCCATTACATTTAAGAGGTTTTAACCTGTCTCCTCCCCTTCATCTACACTGATTAAAATGGATTTAACAGTGACATCAATAAGGGATCATAGCTTTCACCTGGATCTACCTGGTCAATCTATGCCATGGAAATAGATTCATGTTTTGTACACTCAATGTATGTGCTCTATAGTATGTACAAAAAAATTAAGGAAAATATTGTCTGTGTAAGAAATGCTGTCTTTAATTGAGATCTTCACAATAATGAATCATGGCCTGTAGGCCAAGTCCTCCATGAGAGATACATTCAGCAGCATAACTTGAGGGGGACTGGCATCAACAGGAAGATCAAAATGAATTGTGTGGTAGCCCATATGGGACTAGCCACCTATCCTAAACAGTTTAGTCCATAGTGATGCAAGGCGCTGTAGCCCTGTCTGTATGACAGTTCAATATGTTGTCCATTGTTCATTAATCGGTGTGGTCATCATTGTCTAAATGTCCTGGACCATAGAGAATATAATAATAATGATTTCCGATGTTCAGCAATAATAATAATAGTGTTCCTTTTACCCAATTGAGGGGGATGTCCTCATCATTGACTTGCTGAGGGCAGCATCACAGCCATGGCTCGTGACTGTGCGTAGCATACCTGAGTATTGATCCAGTCAAATTGGGGTTAGCCTAGATCTGCCAGTCCCCTTGTGTGTTGGGTTTGATGTGCTTCAACAATATGTCTTGAGCCTCCTTGGTAGTGGAAAACGTGTGTGTTATGTTCTGGAAGGTCAAGATGATTTTTGCCGGGTGGATGAAGCCACATCTCAAGTTTAGCTTGCATAGCTGGGATCTGACCTCGTTGTAGGTCACCCTCTGTTTCAGCAGAATTTCTGGGAATGATTTTTAAGTGAATATGTTTTCTTTTTTAGGAGATTGATTTCTCCTTCGAGCTTATTTTGCACAGTTTCCAGGTCGTGGAGTCGCCCCTCTGTTACACTGGCAGCAGTTTCCAAACATTCTGCTTTAGTTGAGTAGGTATCTACTTTAGAAGTGAGCAGCGCAAGAGATTAATTTATCAGTTTTAATTGCAAGGTCGAGGGCATTGTAATCTCCAACAATTGTTTGGATGGCAGTGTCCAACTCTTTCTGTTGTCGGGTGTTGAGAGCCATCATGTTCCCTCAGGTCAATTGTGAATGGCCAGAATATGCCAGCAGCTGGAATGAAAAACACCTGCTATTGTTCCTTGTAATACAGTTAGTGTCCCACACGTTAAAGTGATGTTATACAGTGCATTCGGGAAAGTTTTCAGACACCTTTCATTTTTTCCATCATTTTGTTACGTTACAGCCTTATTCTAAAATTGATTCAATTGTTTTTTCCCCCACATCAATCTACAAACAATGACCCATAATGACCAAGCAAAAACATTTTGGGGGGAATTTCAGAAAAAACAACAACAATAAAAACTACTGAATTTACGTAAGTACTCAGTATAGCCTCGAATATTATTGGGTATAATGCTAAAAGCTTGGTACACCTGTATTTGGGGATTTTCTCCCATTCTTCTCTGCAGATCCTCTCAAGGTCTGTCAGGTTGGATGGGGAGCGTCGCTGCACAGTTATTTTCAGGTCTTTCCAGAGATGTTTGATCGGGTTCAAGTCCAGGCTCCGGCTGGGCCACTCAAGGACATTCAGAAACTTGTCCCAAAGCCACTCCAGCATAGTCTTGGCTGTGCGCTTATGGTCGTTGTCCTGTTGGAAGATGAACCTTTGACCTAGTCTGAGGTCCTGAGAGCTCTGGAGCAGGTTTTCATCAAGGATCTCTCTGTACTTTGATCCAGTCATCTTTCCATCGATCCTGACTAGTCTCACAGTCCCTGCCCCTGAAAAACATCCCCTCAGCATGATGCTGCCACCACCTTGCTTCATCGTAGGGATGATGCCAAGTTTGCTCCAGACATGACCAGGTTTCCTCCAGATGGCCAAAGAGCTCAATCTTGGTTTCATCAGACAAGATAATCTTGTTTCTGGGATGTCATGTGCCTTTTACTGAGGAGTGGTTTCCATCTGGCCACAGCGGAACTCTAGAGCTCTGTCAGAGAGACCATCGGGTTCTTGGTCACCTCCCTGACCAAGGCCCTTCTCCCCCGATTGTTCAGTTTGTCCGGACGGCCAGCTCTAAGAAGAGTCTTGGTGGTTCCAAACTTCTTCCATTTAAGAATGATGGAGGCGTCTACATTCTTGGGGACCTTCAATGCTGCACAATGTTTTTGGTACCCTTCCCCAGATCTGTACCTCCTTGAACCTCATGGCTTGTTTTTTAAAAGTCTGTTAATTCATAGTTATTTTGCTAAAGAAAGCCACAAGAAAGCGACGCGTTTCAATGCATGTCACCGGAACTGGAATCCCCTTTGACTTAATTCAAGAAGAAGGGTTTTGATAAAAGTTTTTGTCTTTTCCAAAAGATTCAAAGACAGTTTTCCTTGCAACAAATGCAGCCGGTTGTAACCTAACTCTGCTCATTTCTACTTCTGTTATTTCTGTTCTTGCTTTAATGACACCACCTTACACCGTGCTTCGCACGCCCACTGCCCAGGTATGCTAACATCCTGTTTATGTATATGGTCATCTCAGATCTTTTTAGTACAGCTTCCATCACCTAAATGTCTCTAAGGGTGCTGCAGAGCTGTTGTGGCTTAGTTCTCTCTTTTATTTCTGACATACATTTCTGTCAAGTGTACCTCTGCCCCCCATCTATGAGCTCATCCAGTTTTATTGAGCCCCCTGTCCCTCCCCATGCCTGCTCCCCCCCTCCCTCCCCATGCCCGTTCCCCTGTCCCTCCCCATGCCTGGTACCCAGTCCATTCCAGCAGATTATCTCTCCCTACTGTACAGTGTAGAACCCTGGCCGTCCCGTCGCTTGCACACCGCTGACAGATGCTGCGATGCTCTTAGACAGAGTGAATATGCAGCAGGAGCTCACTGGCTCCAGCCACATACACTGTCACTACCACTTAGCATCATCCTCCAAACTAGCAATTAAATCCCAGAGCCCCATCCCAACACTGGCCTCTGTGGCCCAACACAGAGCTTGGGCCCTGGGGCACTGTGACCCCCCCACCTCCCTGCCCCGTGCTATAACCCCCCACTTCACCACTCCACCCTCCTTCTCATCCCATGTCCCCTTAAGCCCCTCTGAGACATGCACATGCTCAAAGACATTGTGCCTCTATGTGTGTCTGGCCTCTGAACTTTAGAAGAAGAGGATGAAGTTAATGTGTCTGTTCCTCAGAACAGAGTGTGGTCTTGCAGGGTCCAGCAGAGAACATGCAGGGTCCAGCAGAGAACATGCAGAGTCCAGCAGAGAACATGTAGGGTCCAGCAGAGAACATGCAGAGTCCAGCAGAGAACATGCAGGGTCCAGCAGAGAACATGCAGGGTCCAGCAGAGAACATGCAGAGTCCAGCAGAGAACATGCAGGGTCCAGCAGAGAACATGCAGGGTCCAGCAGAGAACATGTAGGGTCCAGCAGAGAACATGCAGAGTCCAGCAGAGAACATGCAGGGTCCAGCAGAGAACATGCAGGGTCCAGCAGAGAACATGTAGGGTCCAGCAGAGAACATGCAGAGTCCAGCAGAGAACATGTAGGGTCCAGCAGAGAACATGCAGGGTCCAGCAGAGAACATGCAGGGTACAGCAGAGAACATGCAGAGTCCAGCAGAGAACATGCAGGGTCCAGCAGAGAACATGTAGGGTCCAGCAGAGAACATGCAGAGTCCAGCAGAGAACATGCAGGGTACAGCAGAGAACATGCAGGGTCCAGCAGAGAACATGCAGAGTCCAGCAGAGAACATGCAGAGTCAGCAGAGAACATGCAGGGTCAGCAGAGAACATGCAGGGTCCAGCAGAGAACATGCAGAGTCCAGCAGAGAACATGCAGGGTACAGCAGAGAACATGCAGGGTCCAGCAGAGAACATGCAGAGTCCAGCAGAGAACATGCAGGGTACAGCAGAGAACATGCAGGGTCCAGCAGAGAACATGCAGGGTCCAGCAGAGAACATGCAGGGTCCAGCAGAGAACAGAGAAGCATGAACATGGGTCCAGCAGAGAACATGTAGGGTCCAGCAGAGAACATGCAGAGTCCAGCAGAGAACATGCAGGGTCCAGCAGAGAACATGCAGGGTCCAGCAGAGAACATGTAGGGTCCAGCAGAGAACATGCAGAGTCCAGCAGAGAACATGCAGGGTCCAGCAGAGAACATGCAGGGTCCAGCAGAGAACATGCAGGGTACAGCAGAGAACATGCAGAGTCCAGCAGAGAACATGCAGGGTCCAGCAGAGAACATGTAGGGTCCAGCAGAGAACATGCAGAGTCCAGCAGAGAACATGCAGGGTCCAGCAGAGAACATGCAGAGTCCAGCAGAGAACATGCAGGGTCCAGCAGAGAACATGCAGAGTCCAGCAGAGAACATGCAGGGTACAGCAGAGAACATTTAGGGTCCAGCAGAGAACTTGACAAACCTTGGTTGAACCATCTCTTGGTCGCTATCCATCCCCCCCCCTACTGGAAAAACATTACAATAGTTAAATCCATTAATAATGATGGCAAAAATGTACATATCTCTGCATTGTTAGTTTTAGGTGTGTACTTCATGTTTCAAGGCTTCAATGAAGCAATGCACTTTTCAGGAAATAAACTGTTACAAGCATGCCAACTTGAATCAATAAATTTTGCTATCTCAAATGATATTTGTTTGGTCGTTAAATCTTATTAGGTAACAGTAATTTGGACTTTGTGCCTAACCTAAATCCATAGCTTTCTCTTCTTATGAAAATGAAGATGGTTTGGTGGTTCATGAATTGATCATAAATCTAACCTGCTCTTGACTTTGGATATATCACTGCACAACTACAATAGATAATACATTACTATAGCAAGAAGGAAAGGAATTAAATGTTTCACCGTAAACAGTCGTTATAAACCCTGTATTCCTCTGTGACCATCCACACTACGCTTGTGACACACAGACGCGCGTGAGACCTGGAAGTGGAGTGTTTGACCTAAAGTCTCATGAGCAATGCAATTCCCACATCATATGAGTCCACAGGGCCTTGATAGAGGCCCACAGGAGGCATTACACATTAACATAGAGTCTCCACCTGGAGCAAGATGACATGCTAGCATCAAAGCACTACTGGCCTCTCCCTCCTCCACCCCCACCCCCTCCGAGGCTCTGCTGCTCTGTCCTCTCTTTAATGAGAAGCTAGGACGAGAGTCCCTTTCACCTTCAGTGTGTAGCCTAATTACTGAAGCAGGGCCTGGAGACAAGCTCTTTGGCCATTACGTTACAGGCCCCCGTGCCACCGCTCTCATATCCTGAGTTTTGTTTACCTCTGACTCAGACAGCGTGACTGTGTGTGTGTGTGTGTGTGTGTGTGTGTGTGTGTGTGTGTGTGTGTGTGTGTGTGTGTGTGTGTGTGTGTGTGTGTGTGTGTGTGTGTGTGTGTGTGTGTGTGTGTGTGTGTGTGTGTGTGTGTGTGTGTGTGTGTGTGTGTGTGTGTGTGTGTGTGTATATATATATATATATATGCGTGTGTGCATGTGTGTGTGACCCCTGTTTGTGATGGGAGGTTACTCAAAGGCTGTTGTTCAGGATCTGGTGAACTGGCATTGGGTACAGGGCTTTGGTGACATCACTCATTAACCAGGTTTATACTCCCATGTTTATGCTCTGTCGTTGGAGAACAAAAGCCTAAATGAGGGACAGCGGAACCACTTGAAAGGGCTGCTCTAAACAGATCATGATGTTTTTCCCGCTATTAAGCTTCTTTCTTCATTAGACCAATAACTTTTAGGCATAACGGTCTAATTTACCCCTATTAAATGTTCAGGAAAGCTCGGGTTTCGAGACAAGATATAAGCCCATTGTTTATCAATGGATGATGACAACAACAAAAAACATTCTGTGACATAAGGCAGACTTACCAAATGTTCTTTTAGTACTTATCAGTGTGTCTCTGTTGTTAATTCAGTCAGCATGCTGTGCTGACTACACAGAGGAAACTATAAAGACATTTATAAGTGGCAACATTGCAGCGGTATTGCCCCAATGCAAAACAAGACATTTGTATAATCCGTCACAAACGTCCCCAGTATAAGCCCTCATCAAAGGGTTCAGGAAGTGGTCATAAACTGTGCCTGGTAAGACACACAACGTCCCCGGTTTCACAGGCTTAAGGGGTGTTTCATTAGAGCACTATGGTATGATGGTCACTCTTGTGATGCCAGTGGGAGTGAGACTTCTCTCTGCGCAGCTGTACATTTCTCCATCGCTCGTTGTTGCCCATGTACTCCGAGGCCCATGGCCTAAGGCCCAAGTGAATGGCACTGGAGAGTAGTGTGTGTATGTGGTGGAATACAGTAGGTAAAGACCGATGGTAAAGTAAAGGTTTCTGAGGACAAGGAGAAATAAATTATATAGCTCAGTTTGATGGCAAGATAATAGGTCAACATCACATGTACAAGATGTTGTGGCCCTGTCAATATCATTGCCAAGTCAACTTTGCCTTAAATCATCGCACACAAATGTCTGCAGCCAGCCAATGAACCACAGATATACAGTATGATGAGGTGTCTTGCCATTAATGACGTCCTCCACTGAGAGTAAGATAATACAAGACAGATTTTACCCTGCGACCCAAGATATTACACGAGGAGCATGATCTCTCCTCTCACTAGCCACCACCTTTTCTTCTTCCCACAAATCACCTGTTCACGCCACAGAGGGGTGCAAGGTCAGATTCTCACGCTTGTCCGTCATGGCGTCTGAGGAGATCTAGTGCTGTGGGCTGTGAACCAACAGGAGGAGCAGGGCGAAAAAAAACAACAACCTGGAGCTAAAAAGGGAAACAGGAAGTTGCATACAATAGAGAGGACCTTTGATCCATAGCTGTGGGAAGACTTCGCCTTGGGTGCAAAGTATTAATGTGAAAGTGACTCTGCCTGGCGCACATTTGTTACTTCAAATAATGGGCCTTAAATTAGCACACAATGGCAGGCAGACGGGCGACACTCGCACCCAGCCATGCGCAGGAAAGGATGTAATTGTAAGACAATTTGTGATTTGCTGGGGCAGAGACTTGTTGGGAGCGCCGTCTGCCTTTCCACGCCACCTCAGAGGGAGTAGCTGGAGACGAGGTCTGGCAAGGTCGCACCGCCGTGAACAAAGGCTGTGTTAATCTGCTGCCGCGGCTGCTGTCTGTGTGTGTGTACGCATACCTGTCTGTGTGTGTGTGTGTGTGTGTGTGTGTGTGTGTGTGTGTGTGTGTGTGTGTGTGTGTGTGTGTGTGTGTGTGTGTGTGTGTGTGTGTGTGTGTGTGTGTGTGTGTGTGTGTGTGTGTGTGTGTGTGTGTGTGTGTGTGTGTGTGTGTGCTTGCATATGCGCCGGTGTGTGCACCCGCGCTCTGTGTGTATGTGTGTATATGCACAGGGGGTGGGGGTCTGTAGGAACTATTAGTGTTAGATCCATAGAGGGAGTGTGATTCTGGTTTCAGTACACCTAAGGTCTGGATTTATTCAGAGCCGTTGGTGATTGGATGAGACATAAATGTTCCTGTAGCTCTCAGTGCTAATTCGTAACAGGGAAAGGGCTACTCAAAACACAGCAGGACGGTGAGAGTCTGAGACAATACACACACAGTGCCTTCAGAAAGTATTCACACCCCTTGACTTTTCCCACATTTTATTTTGTTACAGCCTGAATTAAAAATGTATTCAATTGAGATGTTGTGTCACTGGCCTACACACAATACCCTATACTGTCAAAGCGGAATCATGTTTTTCAAAATTTTGACAAATGAATTAAAAATGAAAAGCTGAAAAGTCTTGAGTCAAGAAGTATGCAGTCCCTTTGTTATGGCACGCCTAAATAAGTTCAGGAGTAAAAATGTGCTTAACAAGTCACATAATAAGTTGCATGGACTCACTGTGTGCAATAATAGTGTTTAACATTATTTTTGAATGACTACCCCATCTCTGTACCCCACACATACAATTAAGGTCCCTCAGTCGAGCAGTGAATTTTGAACACAGATTCAACCACAAAGACCAGGGAGGCTTTTCATTGATAGGTGGGTAAAAAAATCAGACATTGAATATCCCTTTGAGCATGGCGAAGTTACTAATTACCCTGGATGGTGTGTCAATACACCCAGTTACTACAAAGATACAAGCATCCTTCCTAACTCAGTTGCTGGAGAGGAAGGAAACCGCTCAGGGATTTCACCATGAGGCCAATGGTGACTTCATAACAGTTACGGAGTTGAATGACTGTGATAGGAGAAACCTGAGGCTGGATCCACAACATTGTAGTTACTCCAAAATACTAACCTAATTGACAAAGTGAAAAAACAGAATAAAAATATTCCAAAACATGCATCCAGTTTGCAACAAAGCACTAAAGTAACTCTGCAAAACATGTGACAAAGCAATTCACTTTTTGTCCTGAATACAAAGTGTCATGTTTGGGGCAAATCCAATACTACACATTACTAAGTACCACTCTCCATATTTTCAAGCATAGTGGTGTCTGCATTATTGTTATGGGTATGCTTGTAATCGTTAAGGTGTGTATGTGTATGCTGTGTACAAAGCAATGCAAAAGAACGTTGTCAAATCAATCTTGAACTCCCATGTTCAGGGCCATGCCTTCAGAGTACCACAGTTTGAGTCACAATACCCATAAAACATAGCGGTCAAAGAAGGAAATGGTTCCAATCGTTTTTCCACCATTACATTTTCCCATTTGGGGATTTTAGAAACACTTAAAATAAGGTCTGTGTTTTGTGTAGCCTTACTATGGCGTGACTTTTTGATAAACGTGAAACATCTCTCTAGGACACTTTTATCAATATATTTGCCTGATTTTACTTTCAGGAATCTTCCATTCCTCTCAAAAATTTTAGAAAAGGCTGTTGCGCAGCAACTCACTGCCTTCCTGAAGACAAACAATGTATACGAAATGCTTCAGTCTGGTTTTAGACCCCATCATAGCACTGAGACGGCACTTGTGAAGGTGGTAAATGACATTTTAATGGCATCGGACCGAGGCTCTGCATCTGTCCTCGTGCTCCTAGACCTTAGTGCTGCTTTTGATACCATCAATCACCACTTTCCTTTGGAGAGATTGGAAACCCAAATTGGTCTACACGGACAAGTTCTGGCCTGGTTTAGATCTTATCTGTCGGAAAGATATCAGTTCGTCTCTGTGAATGGTTTGTCCTCTGACAAATCAACTGTAAATTTCGGTGTTCCTCAAGGTTCCGTTTTTGGACCACTATTGTTTTCACTATATATTTGACCTCTTGGGGATGTTATTCGAAAACATAATGTTAACTTTCACTGCTATGCGGATGACACACAGCTGTACATTTCAATGAAACATGGTGAAGCCCCAAAATTGCCCTTGCTAGAAGCATGTGTTTCAGACATAAGGAAGTGGATGGCTGCAAACTTTCTACTTTTAAACTCGGACAAAACAGAGATGCTTGTTCTAGGTCCCAAGAAACAAAGATATCTTCTGTTGAATCTGAGAATTAATCTTAATGTTTGTACAGTCGTCTCAAATAAAACTGTGAAGGACCTCAGCGTTACTCTGGACCCTGATCTCTCTTTTGAAGAACATATCAAGACCATTTCAAGGACAGCTTTTTTTCCATCTACGTAACATTGCAAAAATCAGAAACTTTCTGTCCAAAAATTATGCAGAAAAATTAATCCATGCTTTTGTCACTTCTAGGTTAGACTACTGCAATGCTCTACTTTCAAGCTACCCAGATAAAGCACTAAATAAACTTCAGTTAGTGCTAAATACGGCTGCTAGAAGCCTGACGATAACCAAATAATTTGATCATATTACTCCAGTGCTAGGCTCTCTACACTGGCTTCATGTCAAAGCAAGGGCTGATTTCAAGGTTTTACTGCGAACCTACAAAGCATTACATTGGCTTGCTCCTACCTATCTCTCTGATTTGGTCCTGCCGTACATACCTACACGTACGCTACGGTCACAAGACGCAGGCCTCCTAATTGTCCCTAGAATTTCTAAGCAAACAGATGGAGGAAGGGCTTTCTCCTATAGAGTTCAATTTTTATGGAACGGTCTGCCTACCCATATCAGAGACGCAAACTCGGTCTCAACTTTTAAGTCTTTACTGAAGACTCATCTCTTCAGTGGGTCATATGATTGAGTGTCGTCTGGCCCAGGAGTGGGAAGGTGAACGTAAAGGCTCTGGAGCAACGAACCGCCCTTGCTGTCTCTGACTGGCCGGTTCCCCTCTTTCCACTGGGATTCTCTGCCTCTAACCCTATTACAGGGGCTGAGTCACTGGCTTACTGGGGCTCTCTCATGCCGTCCCTGGAAGGGGTGCGTCACCTGAGTGGGTTGATTCACTGATGTGGTCATCCTGTCTGGGTTGGCGCCCTCCCCTTGGGTTGTGTCATGGCGGAGATCTTTGTGGGCTATACTCAACCTTGTCTCAGGATGGTAAGTTGGTGGTTGAAGATATCCCTCTAGTGGTGTGGGGGCTGTGCTTTGGCAAAGTGGGTGGGGTTATGTCCTTCCTGTTTGGCCCTGTCCGGGGGTGTCCTCGGATGGGGCCTCAGTGTCTCCTGACCCCTCCTGTCTCAGCCTCCAGTATTTATGATGCAGTAGTTTATGTGTCGGGGGGATAGGGTCAGTTTGTTATATCTGGAGTACTTCTCCTGTCGCCTAGCCAAGTTCGGCAAGATGCCAGCCAGACTAAAGCATGCTGACGCCTTTACACATTCTATAACCATCCCAGAGCCAGTGTCTGCTGGGATATTATTCACCACTACTGCTACACTGGCAGTGGACTGTGGGCCACTGTGCTTCTACACCTGCATTGCTTGCTGTTTGGGGTTTTAGGCTGGGTTTCTGTACAGCACTTTGAGATATCAGCTGATGTACGAAGGGCTATATAAATAAATTTTATTTTATTTTATTTTATTTTATTTGGTTCTGGCTGGTTGAAATATGTCACACTGTGATCTGTTTCACCTGTCTTTGTGCTTGTCTCCACCCCCATCTAGGTGTTGCACATCTTCCCCATTATCCCATGTGTATTTATACCTGTGTTCTCTGTTTGTTGCCAGATCGTTTTGTTTGTGAAACCTACCAGCGTTTGTTCCCCTGCTCCTGCCTGTTTTTAGCTCCTGTTTTCTAGTCCTTCCCAGTATTGACCCCTGCCCTCCCTGACCCTAAGACTGCCTACCGTTCTGAACCCTTTGCACCATCTCTGGATTATTGACCCCTGCCTGCCTGACCTGTCGTTTGCCTGCCCCTGTTTTAGGAATAAACTTTTGTTTGGTTGACACTGTCTGCATCTGGGTCATACCTTAAATGTGATAGAAATATATATAATTTACTAGCCTAAACAATATAATACTGACAAAAGCACATATCCCAGCATACTACAGGTAGCGGAGGGACTAACCATTTTTGGAGGGAGAACGACTGTGAGCCGAGTTGTTGGGCTTGTTGGGCTTGTTGTTGGTTAGCCTGTGCTGGTCTTGGTGTGGGCTGGCCCACGTTGGGCTTGTTGTTGGTTAGCCTGTGCTGGTCTTGATGTGGGCTGGCCCATGTTGGGCTTGTTGTTGGTTAGCCTGTGCTGGTCTTGGTGTGGGCTGGCCCACGTTGGGCTTGTTGTTGGTTAGCCTGTGCTGGTCTTGAAGTGGGCTGGCCCATGTTGGGCTTGTTGTTGGTTAGCCTGTGCTGGTCTTGGTGTGGGCTGGCCCACGTAGGGCTTGTTGTTGGTTAGCCTGTGCTGGTCTTGGTGTGGGCTGGCCCATGTTGGGCTTGTTGTTGGTTAGCCTGTGCTGGTCTTGGTGTGGGCTGGCCCATGTTGGGCTTATTGTTGGTTAGCCTGTGCTGGTCTTGGTGTGGGCTGGCCCACGTTGGGCTTGTTGTTGGTTAGCCTGTGCTGGTCTTGGTGTGGGCTGGCCCAGGTTGGGCTTGTTGTTGGTTAGCCTGTGCTGGTCTTGGTGTGGGCTGGCCCACGTTGGGCTTGTTGTTGGTTAGCCTGTGCTGGTCTTAGTGTGGGCTGGCCCACATTGGGCTTGTTGTTGGTTAGCTTGTGCTGGTATTGGTGTGGGCTGGCCCACGTTGGACTTGTTGTTGGTTAGCCTGTGCTGGTCTTGGTGTGGGCTGGGCCATGTTGGGCTTGTTGTTGGTTAACCTGTGCTGGTCTTGGTGTGGGCTGGGCCATGTTGGGCTTGTTGTTGGTTAGCCTGTGCTGGTCTTGGTGTGGGCTGGCCCAGGTTGGGCTTGTTGTTGGTTAGCCTGTGCTGGTCTTGATGTGGGCTGGCCCACGTTGGGCTTGTTGTTGGTTAGCCTGTGCTGGTCTTGGTGTGGGCTGGCCCAGTTGGGCTTGTTGTTGGTTAGCCTGTGCTGGTCTTGGTGTGGGCTGGCCCACGTTGGGCTTGTTGTTGGTTAGCCTGTGCTGGTCTTGGTGTGGGCTGGCCCACGTTGGTCTTGTTGTTGGTTAGCCTGTGCTGGTCTTGGTGTGGGCTGGCCCACTTTGGGCTTGTTGTTGGTTAGCCTGTGCTGGTCTTGGTGTGGCCTGGGCCTTGTTGGGCTTGTTGTTGGTTAGCCTGTGCTGGTCTTGGTGTGGGCTGGCCCATGTTGGGCTTGTTGTTGGTTAGCCTGTGTTGGGCTGATTTGGGCTTGTTGTCGCCTCGCCTGTGTTGGGCTGATGTAGGCTAGCCCGTGTTGGGCTGATTTGGGCTTGTTGTTGGCTAGCCTGTGTTGGGCTGATGTAGGCTAGCCCGTGTTGGGCTGATTTGGGCTTGTTGTTGGCTAGCCTGTGTTGGGCTGAAATGGGCTTGTTGTTGGCTATCCTGTGTTGGGCTGAAGTGGGTTTGTCGTTGGCTAGCCTGTGTTAGGCTGATGTAGACTAGATCGTGCTGGGCTAGCCCCTTGTTCGGCTGATGTGGGATTGCTGTGGGAAAGCCTGTGCTGGGCTAGCCTGTGTTTGCTGGTGTGGGCTTGGTGTGGGCTAGCCTCTGCCCACCTTGCCCACCAAATACCCACATAGGGGCCATGTTCGCTGGGTGCTCTCTGTTTCTTTAAAGAAAACTGACAATTACATCACTCTGATGGAAAGAAGAATTGGTATGCAAAGGTTTTACAAGGACTAACGGAGAAAGGGCGTCTGTTGTGCCCGAACCTTTTTGGATTGCAGGGAATCTTTATCAGGTGCTGAGGTATTCCAGAGACTGTGATGGGAAGGGCCAGGAGGAGGTAGGGGGTGGTGGGTAAGGTAGGTGAGGTGGAGGGTTAGGATGTGGGGCTGTTCTCACCTCCCTTTCGGCGGGACAGAGGAACAGACGAAGGCAAGAGAGAGCGAGAGGGAGAGAGAGGGAGAGAGAGAGGGAGAGAGGGAGAGAGGGAGAGAGAGGGAGAGAGGGAGAGAGGGAGAAAGGGAGAGGGAGAGAGGGAGAGAGGGAGAGAGGGAGAAAGGGAGAGGGAGAGGGGTGATATGAGCGCAGCTAAAGCCCTCCTGTCGCCACTGCAGTAAAAACAATTACCCCCACTTGTCCCTTCTTGCATTTTTTAAGAGAGGCACGAATAGCAGGGATTACAAGATCTAATTTCCAGCGAGCGCTGTTCCTGAAATTGTCTTTATGCGGACCAAAAAGTAGCGTGTTTATGTTGGTCGACTGAGAGCTGTAAAACATTTAAGTCCCAGTAACTGAAGCTAAAGGTTCGCTGTAAGTACAGTACCATGTGAGTTCCAGTCTTCTCTGGCTGAGAACGGCCTCAGGGTAGACAGGCCCCTACTGAGAAAACTTTGCATGACCTCCTGTAATGTCAACGGCAAAGTATTTCGTTCAGGGGGGGAAACAGACAACAGGGCTGTTGGACATCGTTAAAAAAGGAGGAAGAAAGCAAATGTGTACTGTAGGTTTGCGTTCTTTTTCTCGCTATTGTTATGTGCTTTTAAAAAATTGTACAAGTCTGTGAAAACCTTGATTTATTTTTAACTAGGCAAGCTAGTTAACAACAAATTCTTATTTATAATGACAGCCTAGAAACAGTGGATTAAGTACAGATTTTACCTTGTCAGCTCAGGGATTTGATCTAACACCTTTTTGGTTACTGGCCCAACTCTCTAACCACTGGCTACCTGCCACCCCGACAGATCTGTGATGTTCTTTTTTCCATGCTAATCCAACAAAGGTAATTGTGTTTTCAGGAAACTCAAGTTGAGAATAACTGAATAATAACTGAGAATAACTGGTATTATTGTTGTTCCTAGAACCAAGAGCCTTTCCTTACAGCACCTTTGGCACAAGGGGGCCCATGTTGGGCCTTTAACACAACACTGCAAGGTTACTTAGAACAAAAATAGTAATCAAATTACGCACAAACTCTTTGCCAATGCTATTTCTATTCTTGATGCAAAGCCCTCCAATTAGATGAAAGTTGTGAACAGAAGTACCTAGCTGCTATAATAACCACAACTGTGAAACAGGGAAACAGCTATTAACAGCGCCAAAGCAGCCACTCCATCACTCAATTACTCATGGTGCCACATTGACTGTGAGGTTTTCTCCAAATCAGCCCGCCACTCTCAGTCCAGTCTATACAGCTTACAGCCAAACAGCCTCGCTTGCTTGTCGTACTCAACGACATCTGACTGAGTAAGTCCAAACAGTCCAGCATGGGGTTAAGGTGGGCTGTGACGGAAACAGAAATATTATGATAGATGCTGTCTACCCAACCAGTCCCAGCTGGTTCTGGGTATTTAATAAACATGTAAACACTCTAGCTTCCTCATTAGGTGATTGAAAAAGCCCATGCTATCCATAAATCAAGGACCAGGTTATCAAGGCCTGTGATCTTAACTGTACAGGGCGCCCAGCTGTCTACGCGATAGAGACTGGGAACAGCAGGCTATAAATAATTAAATTCCCTTCAACCTTTTCTCTCTTCCTTTACTGAAAGAGTACACACGATAGTCCAAACGTAAACACGCAAACAGATAGTGGAACAAAATAAATGGTTTGTTTGGTATTTGTGACAGATTCTAGAAGATGCCATTTAAAAAAGTAATGTTCTAAGGCTTATTAGCATAGTTGAATCATGTTAACTAGCTCAACAAGCTGGTCTTACCAGCAGTTTGCCATTTAGGATGTTATCTTGGGACTATCTACAGAATTTCCTAAAGTAGAAGCAGCGTAAACTTCAGAGGATCAGTGGTTAGTGAAAGATTAAGGTAAGAGAATGTGAAACGGCTGTATGTTCAATCTATCTCTCCGTCCTGTCCCCCCCCCCCCCGATAAAGGTTAGTACATGCAGAGTACATACACACTCTCATTCTCCCATTTCCTCATGTAAAAACATCAGTTCAAGGTTCTGTACTGTACATGCTAAATGCTATTCAAGTTTCCCTCTGCTTTTCCAAATATCTCCTGCTCGAGGCTAATTTCATATTATGAATGAACGTCTTCTGCTATTTATGTGCCATGACTAAATTCCAGATTATATGTTTCCAGCATAAATGGATCAATTAAAAAATGTGACCGTAGATATTTGTAGAGAGTATTCCTAATGCTATCAGGCAAAAGACACGCACACAAGTAATTCTAATCTTTAGCCCAAGAGGGAATATAGTATATGAACTCGATCTTCATTCTAAATGCTGTCCATAATTAAACTGCAAGAAGCAAAACATTGGCATTTTGTGAAATAACATATTGCCAAGTCACACAACTCATGGTCCTGCATTGGGATTGACTAGTACTCAATATCAAACAAACCACAAGCACAAATGTTCAAATATAATTACACTTTCATTTAGTTCCAATTCTGTTCAATTCATTCATTCCTGTTGTCAAATATGTTTTCGCCTCACACAAAACATCGGGACTACAGAAAGGAACTGGACTGGATTCTCCCCATGTAGTTTGGCAGAACAAGCCTGAACTTTCCTCTCTTTAGCTGCTTCTGCTATAGCCTTGAAAACCCGACCCTAGGCAACATAGTAACTAGGGCCTGGTCTCAATGATGGGCTCCTTTGTCATAGAGGAACTACACTGTTGATGTCGATAAGAAAGGAAATATGGGGACTCTCCCAACAAATCATGAAGCAGACATGCCAGAACGTTGCTATTCAAAACCAACATTTGCAGACAAAACGTTTTGCAGTGGTTTTAGTTAAGGTAGTTCATTCAAACTAGCTGCTTGCGAAATGCACTCATTAAAAACAACCTCTGTGATCTCCATCTTGCTAGCTACTACCCAGCTAGCACATAACGCTCTGAGAACCATATGTTGCTTAGAGCTTGGTGAGAGCGCGGTTGTCCTGGGGTTATTTGGCATTCAGCTTTCCCACCATGTTCTGGGATTGGTGCTGGATACTCAGATAGAACACAAAGTTGTGAGAACCATATGTTTCTTAGGTGGGAATTTCAGTACTTCAGCATAATGTTCCCTACAGGTTTCCTCATGGTTCTATCTAAAGTCATGTTCTCAGGACATTCAGAGAATGTTAAGAAACAATGTTATTCTGTGGGAATTTCAGTACTTCAGCATAATGTTCCCTACAGGTTTCCTCATGGTTATATCTAAAGTCATGTTCTCAGGACATTCAGAGAATGTTAAGAAACAATGTTATTCTGTGGGAATTTCAGTACTTCAGCATAATGTTCCCTACAGGTTTCCTCATGGTTCTATTTCAAGTCAGAACACTAAGAAAGCTTTCCATAAAAATCGCAAGAAAGCATGCCTAACATTCAAAGAACGTTCTAAGAATGTTATTTAAATACATATACATTCTGTTCTCAGCATCAACAAAACTCTCTCTATCCTCTATCTTGTTAAGTATGTTCAGGTGTGTTGTCCTAATGACCTTTGAAATGGGGTCAGTTTGAATAGACTAAAATGGACAGGTTATAAAAACATGGAGCACTAGCTCTGTGCTGATGGCACAGTGGGCTACTTCCATGGATAGAAAACAGAAGGTCATAGGTTTGAATCTCACAGATGCTGTGCCACAACACAAATACATGTTTTTGCATGTTTAACGCCTAAGCAAATTCATTTCCATATTCCTGTCTGTACTTTGAGTTAAAAAAACATTTAACCTAAACTAGCAGTGTTACTAAAAGTCTCATTGAAACATGTTGTCGGACTGCTATTTAATTGCATTCAATTAATGTATAATTTCCGCTCAGAACGTTAATAAAACCTTCCAGCAAAACTTTCAGGGAACCATAGTAAAACGTTTTCAGAACCTCCCTGCAACCTAAAATGTAATGTTCCCAGAACAGGAAAAACGATCACTTCTGTCAGGAAACTTAAGGCTTTTTACCCAGAACCAATGGGAAACCAAAAATGTACATTCCCACAACTTCCAAGGAACCAAATGTGCTAGCTGGGTATTTTGCATTTTATTCATGCTGATAAAGTAGTGATGAGGGCAGTGAGGTAGTTCCTCTATGCCAAAAGAGGCCATCATTGAAACCAGACCCTCTACACTGTGTTGTCAAGGGTTTTCGAGACTACTGTAGCTATGTCATGCTGTCTTTTCAGGCCTGTGGGATCATGTGTGTTCAGGGAGGAAACACAGATACTGCCTCAGAGATCTCCAAGCAACACCCCTATCATAAAAATGATGATTTTATGGAAAACACATGGTCGTTTGAGCTGAGAATCTCTGTTTTATGGATGCAACTTTATTTGTCCCACTTCTCAGTCCTCCATACATACACATATCACAAAATAGTAGAAGGAAAATAGTAGAAGGACAAGTCGAGTCCACGTATGTTATGACGATTGGTATGTATAATTTCTAAGTATGTCTTTATCATGTCATCATGTCTTTGTCATGCAAGTACAGACCAACACTTCTAAGTCAAATACAGTATATCAATGTACGTTTTACTTGCTCTGGATAACTGCATGCTCCGGTTTCGTTCAGGCATTTATGACAAGAGACCTGTTTTGTTTCAGGAGTCAACTGTATCTGTATCAGGGATGTAAGACATAGTCTTATCTTGTGGCCTTTTTACTTCTTGAGTCACCCTCATGATAGCAACACAGGCACATTTCTCGGGACGTGAATTATATAAATACCATTGCTGTTATAGTTTAGTTGAGGGCCGGGCACAAAAAATACAAATAAAGAGTTTGGATTCTGTCATTACTCACTTTAATACACTGGAGAGATTCTGGTTGAGACAAAGCCACTAGATTCTGAATGCACGCCAGACAAGCTGGAGTGAGAGGTTTTGACTGCAGACACATGTCAAAGTCATGGTAAATACAGTATTAGCTAAATGTCAGTGACTTTTTCAGAATGTTAAGCTTTTTCTTTAGATAATTTCCTGCCTTCAAATGCATTGAATTTGTACATTTTCACCAGAGTGTAAAATAAAAAAAATTGATATGCATAATAACTATAAACTGTCAAATGAATGACAGCTAGCCTTTTTGTTTTAGATGGAGGTTAGTGGGTGTTGGGGACAGAGAGAAACAGGCTGATCGGAGCAGCATGGAGGTGATTCTAACTGTTATTGACAAGCCGAGGAGGCCATGACCACTCTTCACGTCTAATCAGTCAAAGTCTTTAATCATGTCTGTGATGGGGGGGGGGGAGCTGCTCAACTCAACTTATTCTCCACTGTTGAATTACCTCACTTAACCCTAACCTTAACCCTAACCCTAACCTTAACCCTAACCCTAACCCTAACCCTAACCCTAACCCTAACCTAACCCTAACCTAACCCTAACCCTAACCTTAACCCTAACCCTAACCTTAACCTTAACCCTAACCCTAACCTTAACCCTAACCCTAACCCTAACCCTAACCCTAACCTTAACCTAACCCTAACCCTAACCCTAACCCTAACCTTAACCCTAACCCTAACCTAACCCTAACCTTAACCCTAACCCTAACCCTAACCTTAACCCTAACCCTAACCCAGTCCCATCCAAAATCCTATTTTCCCTAACCCCTAACCCTAAATCTGACCCTAATCCTAACCCGTACTCTTACCCTAACTCTAACCTTAACCCTAGCCCTAGCCCTAACCCAAAAACCTAAACTTTATCCTAACCCTAAACCTAAACCTAGCTACTAGCTCCTAACCCTAACCCAACAACTAACCCTAGCTCCTAACCTTAATATTTAACGTAATTCTAACCCTAAGACAAATTCTAACCTTAACCCTAAACCCCCAAGTAATAGCATTTGACATTATGGGGACTAACAAAATGTCCCCAGTTGGTCAAACTTTTGTTCATTTACTCTCTTGTGGGGACTTCTTGTCCCTGCAAGAATAGTTAAACACGTCCACACACACACACACACGCGCACACGCACACACGCACACACGCACACGCGCACACGCACACACGCACACACGCACACACGCACACACACACACACACACACACACACACACACACACACACACACACACACACACACACACACACACACACACACACACACACACACACACACACACACACGCATGTACACTCTCTTCTCCAAACAACATGAACATGCATTCCTGCCACATTTACACCACTATTATTGTTTTTCAGCAAGTAAATGTGGTTAATGTTATCTCACACCGGGCCAGCATGTAATGTGTCTAATTTGGGCCCTGCTGGAGTGAGGAAGAGAGGAATATCCTGGCAACATCTTTAACCTATTCAGGCAGGATGATGTCATGATTAGTAGAGGAAATTGGGATCCCTCCAGAACCTAAACACCCTGAGAGGCATACCACTGGAGAGAGAGAGAGATAGAGGGAGTAAGAGAGAGAGCCAGAAAGAGAGATAAAAAAAATATTAGAGAGAGAGAGAGACTGAGAGAGAGAGATGGGCAGGGGGGAGAGAGGGGGTGCCATTTTTCGAACCAGCTCGGAGCCTGACCCGCGGAGCTGAGATCAAAGCACAGCGCCACTCGGCTGACACGCAGGGGCACACTTCAGGGGGATATGTGTGTGTGTGTCAGCCAAAGTTCCTCCTCCTACAACAGCCAGCCCCCATGTCAAACATAACGTGCTATTAAAGATATATGTTCCCATCCCTCTATGCCAGGCCACACCACACACTCCCCTGCTCACACATCACCCCTCCTCCCTCCTCTTCCCCCACCACACACCCACTTCCCTTTCACCTCTGAACCTCTGTCCTCTAAATAAAGCAAGCTGCGATGCTCCCTCCTCTTCCTTCCCTCCACGTGGTGGTACCGATGAGAGAGAGGGGTGATGAGGTGAAGGAGACAGAGAGCAGAGCCCGGGCTAGAGGAGGCTAGAGGAGAGGAGGGGAGAATCGTGCTGAAGAACGGCTGGCTCACTCCACGGTACACAGAGAGTCAGAGCACACAGTACTTTCATATCCACATACTCACATCCAGGCCCATCTCCCCACGCCAAGACCACAGGGCTTCTAAATGTTCCAAAGGAGAGGGTGTGAGAAGCTAAGGGGTGAGGGTCTGTTTCCTGTTTGTTTTTTTGGTGTGAAGGCACTGTCTGACATGGTTGAGAGATGACTATAGTAACATTAATAATCATATTTAATTTGATCAAAACATAACTTGTAACTTCTAATGTAAAATATAGACTTTAAGCAGATTAAGCAATCAAATACAATTATATTAATCACATACACAATTTACAGCAGGTATAAAAGGTGAAGAGAAATGCTTGTGTACTACACTACATCACGAAAAGTATGTGGACGCTTTCTTGTCGAACATCTCATTCTAAAAGCATTGAAGTGGAGTTGGTCTGCCCTTTGCTGACGTAACAGCATCCACTCTTCTGGGAAGGCTTTTCAGTAGCTGTTGGAACATTGCTGCAGGGACTTGCTTCCATTCATCCACAAGAGCATTGGTGAGCTCAGGGACTGATGGTGGGCGATTAGGCCTGGCTCGCAGTTGGCGTTCCAATTCATCCCAAAGGTGTTCGGTGGGGTTGAGGTCAGGGATCTGTGCAGGCCAGTCAAGTTCTTCCACACAGATCTCAAAAAAACTATTTCCGTATGGACCTCGCTTTGTGCACGGGGTCATTGTCATGCTGAAACAGGAAAGGGCCTCCCCCAAACTGTTACCACAAAGTTGGAAGCACAGAATCATCTAGAATGTCATTGTATGCTGCAGAGTTAAGATTTCCCTTCACTGGAACTAAGGGGCCTAGCCCAAACCATGAAAAACAGCCCCAGTCCATTATTCCTCCTTCATCAAACTTTACAGTTGGCACTATGCATTCTGGTAGGTAGCGTTCTCCTAGCATCCGCAAACCCATATTTGTCCATCGGACTGCCAGATGGTGAAGTGTGATTCATCACTCCACTGCTCCAGAGTTCAATGGCGACGAGTTTTACACCACTCCAGCCGAAGCTTGGCATTGCGTATGGTGATCTTAGGCTTGTGTGCAGCTGCTCTGCCATGGAAACCCATTTCATAATGCTCCCGACTAACAGTTATTGTGCTGACATTGCTTCCAGAGGCAGTTTGGAGCTTGGTAGTAACCGAGGACATGCTATGCCCTTCAGCACTCGGCAGTCCCGTTCTGTGAGCTTGTGTGGCCTACCACTTTGCAGCTGAGCCATTGGTGCTCCTAGACGTTTCAACTTCACAATAACAGCACTTACAGTTGACTTGTTGTAAAGGTGGCATCCTATGAGCGTGCCACATTGAAAGTCACTGAGCTCTTCAGTAAGGCCATTCTACTGCCAATGCGTTGTCTATGGAGATTGCATGGCTGTGTGCTTGATTTTATACACGTCTCAGCAACGGGTGTGGTTAATCCACTAATTTGAATGGGTGTCCACATAGTTTTTAAATATAGTGTAGCTTAATCTACAATGCAAACATTAACATAGCTTGAGTAGGACATTAACGAAGCTTTAGTTGTTCTTTAAATGAGGAAATTGAAGCTGCCTCCTTCACATGTTCAGGTAGAGTATTCCAGAGCTGATAGGCCACAAGTGAGCATGACTCCTCATGGCTCCCGCTGTAATCAATGGGGCTCTTCTTCCCGCAGGCCTTTCTGGAAAGGCTCCAAGACAGGCACAAGATCCTCAGCCAGCAGACAGCACAGCCTGGCTCTGGGAGTGCATGAGAGCCCATACTGCACACAATTGTTCCAAATCCTCTAGCATCACATTACTCTGTCTCCCAGTCCCATGTGCATGATGGATGATCATTTTTTTACCAGGCCGTCCAATGAGCCACGGCGTCGGGAGATACTCAGGCTCCTGGACAGGAAAGTCCCTGGTCTGTTTACTGCATCATTAGCTTTTGTCTCAGAGGAGCGGGTGCACGCGATTTACCTCTGAGGTCATGTCCCCAATGTGAACTGTGAAACAGAGGAAGCACAATAGGCTTATTCAGCAGACGGTGTGTTCAATTAGTAAATAAGCTAGTGTATTCACATGAAATAAGCTATTGTTGCTGCGCTGTTACGCAACTGACATCTGCTAGTTTAACCCAGACTCATATCTCCAGGCAGCTCTCACACTATGGTCAGGTTGTACCAGGTGACTTGATAATGTGACTATAAATGATTGTATAATTACTTTAACACATGTGGGTTTATTTGAGTTATTACCGTGAACGAGCAATTACTGACAATATAACATTAAGATATGTGAGGAAATATTTTACAAAAAGAACGTTTTATTATATCTTCCCAGATAAAATGGCATGATAGTGGATACATGTCTTCGCCTGACTGCAATGCACTATAACTACATGCTAAGTGTTTGGTTCAATTCAATTTGTTTGTGCAAGTTAAGGTACGGCAACATGGCCCCATACACCACATACACAAATCACTTCATTTCCATGTCTCTCCTTTGCCCCTGTATGGTGTGTTCAAACAAGCCTTGCCTGAGGCCAGCAGCACACTGAGGGAATCACTTAAAAAGGTTTAAAGGCCCACATTTCCTCCCCTCACGACACATAACTCACCATGGCCTGTCACCTTCACAGTATGAAATATGTTCTTGCTCCAAACTAAAACAAACAATACATCATTCTCCATCAGTATCGTCTCCAACAGACAGAACACAGAGGTCAGGAATGATAGAGGGGAAGACAGGGGAAGCCCTGAGCAGCCAATCAAATATCTCTAGTGGCGGAGTCACCTCAGGTGTCAGGCATTTCAATTAGAAAATGATTTACGCTGCGAAAAACAAAGTTCACTGACTTCTACTGCAAATAACATTTATTTTTGGGCAGGAGTGATGATTTAGCACTTTAGCAGGGTGGTGGTTTAGCAGTTTAATGAACATAACTAGTTGGCCTTTATATCTTTTTAGAATATAGGGTACAGAGTACAAATATATACAGTAACCTGAGGCACACAAGAGGCTATAACATTCAGCCATGGAAGGCAGAGCAGCTGTAGCGTTTCAGAAGAGCAATGAGCTCAACTGGTATTACATCAAAGGGAGAGTTTGTATGTAATGTGACTGATGTTGCCTTGAGTCTGCTAAACAGATCTCCAGGGAAAATATTTAAGCGGTAGTGAACTTAAACATCCGGGGCAGTCATTATCTGTTAGCTTTCTAGCATATACAGTATTTGAATTATTTTTCTCACAAAATGATTACAGAAAATGTATGTAAAATTCCTCAAGTGTTCGTGCAGTGTGTTGCAGTGCAGAGTCGTCCTTCTTCCCTTTGGGATTATCTGTTCAATATGGATCCACTTCAGAGTGAAACCCAACTCCCTAACTACAGAACATCATCAGGAGTGACTTTACAGTGGAAGCAAAGCTCTGAAGCCCCACGCTTCTTAGCATCCTGAGTTTGTTCAGGCTAGACCCCTGACTTCCTCTTCCTGTAAAGAAGGGATGATGGGAGAGGGGGGGGGGTGTAAGGTACAGGATGACCACCTCTCAGCTTCACCAATTTTCTCTGACCACTGGGTGTGATCTCGGTGGGAACTAATTCCTTTGGCACATGCAGCTGTTTCTGGCCCCTGAGTGGCTGATCCGTCAGTCAGACCGGCGAAGGATGGAAGAGGACAGTGTGTTTGGATTTACCTGGGCAGGTTGGGCCAGGGTTGGGCGGTGGGGGCCGAGGCGGGGTGAGGAGTCGCCTGCCTGGACCCCAGGCGCATCACACATCACACACAGGCGGGTGCGAAGGGGCCTCACAGGGAAGCAAACTGCAGACGAGGATCTCATCTGGGGTAGAATGGTCAGAAGTGACAGCAAGGCAGGGCAGGGCAGCAATTTCTTAGGATTTAGAAGGCTCGGGAGCCTCGCCATACATCCTAATGGGAGAAAAGAGAGCTCCTGGGAGGTGGAGAGTTAGGAGGGATTTCTCCTTGATTTGCTGCAGATTCCCTGCTAGAGAGTAATGCTGCCAGTTCTGTCAGAAAATTACATTGACCGGAGCTTCCTCTTAATAATTAAGAATGAGGAAGAAGGAAAATGATCTAGTTTCTCAGGAGCACACTTTTTGTCAGAGAATCACAGCTTTTTGGGAAATGTGACATGGCTGCCAAGTGTAATTTCACTCCAACACACTACTGTAGCATGGTTAGCCCTTCAAAAGTCCACATGATCACACTCACCACTATTATATAAGACAATTCTGTCACTCCTGATCAAACTTGAATCAATTAGGAATTTCATTCTCCTCTGAAAAACTCAAGAGGAAACCGGTGGAAAGAATTTTAAGGCGAGAAGGTATTTTGAGATTATTTATTTCAATGGGAGAAGTGAAAAACGATAGGTAATGTACTGTAGTGTAGGGCAATGTTGAGAAGGCCTGGTTTAGAAGGGAAACTACAGCACATGTTGAAGAGGTGCTTTGGGTAATGTGAGGATGAAGACACATGCTTGTAGTTTTGACAACATGTTGATCAGAGACAAAGTGTCACACCCTGACCATAGGGAGCCTTTTTATTTCTCTATTTGGTTAGCGCTCCTGGTCTCCAGTATGCCTCCTCGGTCCAGGATATCCTACGCCGGCTCTACGCACTGTGTCGCCAGTGCGCCTTCACAGCCCAGTGCGTCCTGTGCCAGCGCCCCACACTTGCCGGGCTAAAGTGAGCATCCAGCCAGGATGCGTTGTGCCAGCTCTACGCTCCAGACCTCCACTGCGCCTCCACGGTCCAGTATATCCTGTGCCAGCTCCATGCACCCGTCCTCCAATGCATGTCTCCAGCCTGGAACGTCCTTTGCCTGATCCACGCACAAAGCCTCCGGTGGTGATCCATGGCCCGAACCCTCCAGTGATGATCCATGGCACGAAGCCTCCAGTGATGATTCATGGCCCGAAGCCTCCAGTGATGATCCATGGCCCGGAGCTTGCAGTGATGATCCATGGCACGGAGCCTGCTGTGATAATCCATGGCCCGGAGCCTCCATTGATGATCCATGGCCCGGACACTCCGGTGATGATCCATGGCCCGGAGCTTCCGGTGATGATCCATGGCCCGGAGCCTCCGGTGACAGTCTGCAGTCCATAGTCTCCAGCGGCGGTCGGTGTTCCAGAGCCTCCAGCGACGGTCTGCAGTCCAGAGCCACAAGTGACGGTCGGTGGTCCAGAGCCTCCAGCGACGGTCGGCAGTCCAGAGCCTCCAGCGATGGTCGATGGTTCAGAGCCTCTAGCGACGGTCTGCAGCCCAGAGCCTCCAGCGACGGTCTGTGGTCCAGAGCTTTCAGCGACAGTCAGCAGGCTAGAGCCTCCAACGGGGGTTCCCAGTCCAGAGCCTCCTGCGAGGGTTCACAGTCCGGAGTCTCAGGTGACAATTTACAGTCTGGAGTTCCCGACGATGATCTACGGTCCAGTCCCCGGGGACGATCTACGGTCCAGAGTCCCCGGCGACGATCTACGGTCCGGTTCCTCCGGTGACGATCCAAGATCCGGTTCCACGGAAGCAGAGGGATCAGCGAGCGGAGCGGGGTCTACGTCCCGAACCGGAACTGCCACCGAGTCTAGATGCCCACCCGGAACCTCCCCAATGGAGTCAGATTTTGCGGCTGGAGTCCGCACCGTATTTTCCACCATAATTTGCAAATAAATTCATTAAAAATCCTACAATGTGATTTTCTGGATTTTTTCTCTCATTTTGTCTGTCATAGTTCAAGTGTATCTATGATGAAAATGACAGGCCTCTCTCATCCTTTTAAGTGGGAGAACTTGCACAATTGGTTGCTGACTAAATACTTTTTTGCCCCACTGTATGTGCGTGTGTGTGTGTCTGTCATGTGTGTGTGCGTGCATGATGTGTGTTGAGTTGTCTAGGAGATTCCTCTGGGCTGTAAAGTGGACGCCATGGCTCTCCTAAAACCCTGAGGAGCTGTCAGTCAGAGACATGAAATATTCAGCAGGCCCTTATCTCCTGCACCGGGGGTGCTGGCCCGAGTGACAGCACCAAACAAGTCTTTCTACTGTACCTCTGTCTCTCTCTCTGTCTCGCTGTCTGTCTTTCTCTCTGTCTCTCTGTCTGTCTCTCTGTCTGTCTCTCTCTCTCTCTCTGTCTCTCTCTCTCTCTGTCTCTCTCTCTGTCTCTCTGTTTCTCTCTCTGTCTCTGTCTCTCTCTCTGTCTCTGTCTCTCTGTCTCTCTCTCTGTCTCTCTCTCTCTCCTTTCTTTCTCACACTTCATCTCTCTCCCTCCATTGGCCAATTTGTTTCTCTCATTCCTCTCTGACTGTCAGTCTCTCAATGTTTTTTGTTCTCTTTCTCTCTCTCTCTTAACATATCTGTATCCATCTCAATCCCTACCTCTCACTCTTTCTCGCTTTCTATTTGTCCCTCCCTCTCTCTTTCACTCTCTTTCTCTCTGTGTGGCTTCAGGGCATGGCCTCATGATGAGAGATGCATTTTTGTGTTTGTGTGTGTGTGTGCTCAAGTGTGTGTGTAGCAGTGTGTGTGAGATCCCTCTGCCACAGACTGCCATTGCGAAGTAAAAACAACAGCCTGAGGTGAGCAGATAAAGAAAGCATGCTGTTACGCACTCTGCCCTGCAGCCATTACACTGTGCCTATCCCCCTCCTTCTCTCTCTCTCTCCCTCGCTCTCTCTCTCTCTTCCCCCTCTCTCCTCTATCTTTTCCTCTCCCAATCTCTCCCTCCTTCTCTCTCACCCCTCCCCTCCCCTCCTCTCCCTCCCTCCCTCTCTCCCTCTCCCCCCCTCCCCCTTGTTGTCTGTGAAGAATATCTGTGCATGAGTATCATTCGCCATGGAATTTAAAAAGATAATTTTACTGAAGGACTGTATAGGGGTATGAGCTTTAGCTCTGACAAGTGGGATTAGAGAAGTGCTACTGTTGTTATAAGATATGTGCCATTGGTGTTGTCAGTTAAATCTCACACAAAATACTGTTATAGTTAATATATAGAAACAGACAGAGAGAATTGTATAGACTCATCCTTAAGACTTCAACAAATGTACTGTGTACATACTTTAATGTATAGGAATTGCACCTTTCTTTATGGCCATTTATACCTCTGTACCCCAAAGGATATCACCTTCATGGGTAGGATTAGCTGGTATTAATTCATATCAATTCCATAGCTCTATGTGCTGTAATTTGATCAGGCTTTACTGTACTGTAGCTTACATACATATATGGGCTGAGCTATACTCCCTTACTTTCCATACAGCAGAGGAGGCAGTAAGCGCTGAGTACTCAAATCCAGGAAAGTATATGGATGGCGCCACCATTAGTCCAGTCTCCCGCAGCCCCTTCCCTCTGTGGAACACTCAGGCCCAGGGTGCAGGAATTACACCCAGCACCCAGCAAGACAACAGATCAATGGGCCGGTTGGGCAGCTCTTCCCTCTATTGACAGAGCCACTTGGGCTCCAGAAGTGCCCATTAATCCCAGCAGTTTATCAGCTGCAGGACCCTGCCAGCTGCAATCCAGAATCCATCCACACACACACACACACACGCACACGCACACGCGAGCACACACACGCACATGCACAGGAACACACACACGCACACACACGAATGCGCACGCATACATACACATGCACACACACGCACATGCACAGGAACACACACACACACACACCACCCCGCCGCACTCACATACACTCACACTTGCACATACCCTTCACCCCAACCCACCTCTCATCCCTTTCCAAAATGTGGCGTCAATTGCATTACCTCGGGTGTTAGTGTGGCTATAGAGTTGCCTTGTTTTAGCCATGCTGCTGTAACTGTATCCAGTGGCCTGCTTGGCCAGGGCTGCTATAGCAGACAGTGAGTCTGACCGGAGCGTGGCATTGATTCTAATGGACTTTTTAGGGCCCTAATGATGGGAATCTGTTCACGCCTCGCTTGTCACGCCTAATTAAGCTGCAGAAACAATGACTCCATTCACACTGGCTAATGTTACCTTTCTCCCCTCTGCTTCTTTTCATTTTCACCCCAGCCCCACCCCAACCCAGCACCACCCACCCCAGCACCACCCAGCCCCACCCCTGCCCAGCCCTACCTCAGCTCAGTCCCACTCCAGCACCACCCAGCCCCACCCCAGCCCAGCCCTACCTCAGCTCAGTCCCACCCCAGCCCCAGCCTAGCCAGCCATCAAGGGAATGGGACTCTGAAGCCACCACCGTCCTCAGCTGTCCGCCATATACTCAACCACTCAAAACACATATCCTCAGATATTTGTGTCTCAGAGCATTTTACCATTGAGCAGCACCCTGGTCTGTTGAAAAGATTGGCCAATTTCCCTCTAAACTGGCAACCTTAACTTATGTGTTCTATTTTGTCCATTCTCTTTCTATCTATCTATTGGTTTGACACGTATCCATCATCGTCAGACAGTTGTTCTTGGGGAGGGCAGATTTAGTAGTAGTTGTCAAACGCATGACGACAGTCACAAATCAGGTGGGTGATTCACTTGAGATAAAGTCCTTGCACCACCTTCCACTCAGGAATGTTTGTGTACATATGCTTTTAGCAGGGCACTTAACTCGCAGGGTCAGATCTATAACACGATAATGGCTGGGCGCGTAAAGGCAATGGTTCCGTGACTTTAGATCAACAGATAGTTAGATGCCTGTGCCATTATCTGGGGTTGGGCCATAGCAGTGTGCCTGTGTGGTGGCACCGAGACATGATCTGTTGTGTTGTAGGAGGATGATTTGTTCGTTTTTGGATGAATGGTGTCTGTCTGTCCGGAGCAAAGTGCTACAGTCAATATTGATCTTCCCCTGGATCAGACTCTGACTGCATGACGTCATGACGTCTCCTACTCACTCATTCAGCCAGCTCTTTTTCTGGTTTCTTCCCTTTTCCATCACCCTATTCTTGTGTTGTGGTTATTCCTCTGACAGAGTTTACCATCACTAAGGACAGTTGATATGTGGTCGAATTCAGAGAGTTGAATCATATTCGAGAGGTTCACAGTAGGGTTCATAAGGCTCAGGACATGGTAAATGTACTTTGCGAAAGTTCAATCAGGAAGGCTGGTCTGAATGCTCATTTAACTTCATCCAGTAAGCATCAGATAATTGACTCTGTTTCCTATTCTACTGGCATAATGGGAATGAATACAAACGTATCATCATCAGCATAGCATCTCATTCTTCTCCTCTTTCCCATTAGCCATGTGTGGAATGTCATTCACCTATTTAAATGTAAAGGTCAAATAGGGACTGTTTATATTTGTCCTGTACAAGTCAGTAACCTTTACAAGTGTGTAACCTGTGTTAGGTGTGAAGTGTAAGGTGTGAAATGGAAATGTGTTTTTTTGCATATCCCAACTCCCCCCTGAGACACCCTGTTTCACTCTTACAATTTTTACTACCCTCTCTCTCAACCAATGGGTGTAAATCTTAGGATGTATTTATATGTCAACTTACTCATGTTCTTTCACTTGCTGTTTTTCAGCAACAGTCTTCAACAACCATCCACCTCCTCACCACCACCAGCTATAATAACCTTTAGGCCTATTATTGGGACTCCTTTCCCCCAGCGAGGGGGTTTCAATGCCAGCTGCCCAGCAAAAGTCATCAGCATCTGGCTCCGAAGAGCATTCCTCTGAGACAAGGCCATACCCCAAACTATTTAATACAATTCCATATTGCGTTGTGTCTCTGTTGTTCATTCAGTTACACCTGCACTCGTTTGAACTTCTGCTACTGCTTATGGCTAAAGGTACGGGATGCTTACTGTATGTTAACAGTTCAGCCAGTGTGTGCTACTTGATGAACACATATAGGGAAGCCTTCAGCATTTGTATTGGGGTCACAGTACATGGTAAGCTGTCAGCACTCAGACAAATGTGAAACTTGATACCTGGTACACATGACAGGATATATTGCGTCACATGTTCATGCACAGTACATGCACAGTACATGCGTACAGTACATGCGTCTGTATGTGTCTGTGTTGCGCAGGGTCATCCCTCTGTGTCAGCTGACCTGACATTTTTCTTGGCGAACGAGACGTTGTGATTGGTCGAAACACACCAACTACAGCCCCGTTTGGGACTTGACCGTAACTTCAACCCTTCTCCCCTACGTGCCAGGATGAGGAAGACTCTCAGCTTGGGAGGAATGTCTTCCAGTGACGGATACAAATTCATCAGGCCTGCAGCTATCATTAAACTTCCCAGCCACCAACAAGGGCTGCAATTAAACCAGGGATAGATAAATAGTAATGGACGGAGACGGGAAATGGTGTGTGTGTGTGTGTGTGTGTGTGTGTGTGTGTGTGTGTGTGTGTGTGTGTGTGTGTGTGTGTGTGTGTGTGTGTGTGTGTGTGTGTGTGTGTGTGTGTGTGTGTGTGTGTGTGTGTGTGTGTGTGTGTGTGTGAATTCTTGCATATCTGTGTGTTAGAAAGGGAGGGCATTGTGGGGACATGATCAATTGAGAGACTGTTCCAGCCTCTGGAAAGTGTCCAACAGATGCTCCTGATTGTGTGGCTTGTCTTTCTCTACTGTTGCCTGGTTTGTGAAAGAAAGCTCACTGAACACACCTTACATGACTTTCTGACACTTGACTTTTACCTTTACCTCAGCTACCTCCAGGGGCGCGCACAATGCCGTCAGCGGTAGTCCAATTCACATTTAACAAAATTAACTAAATAAAAAATATAAATATTTTATTATTTTATATTTTTTTCAACACATACAGTTGCCTTGTTTCACTGCCAAAAACTAAAATTAAACCATCTCGTATTCAGCAAAATAACAACACAATGTCAAATACAGGTAGCCTAGTCAAATAATTAACATCCAATCACATTACTCTCTCGCGGGAATTTCACTAACGGTCCATATGTAGCCAAACGTAGCTGCTGCTCATTCCGTTTGCTGGAAAATTGATAAATGGTTCAAAAAAAGTAAGGCCCACATCCATAGCAACATATACCAGCTCTACTGGTAGTACTGCTACTACCAGCAGTACTACACCTGCACCTGTCGATGACACAAGTTGTTCTGCTTCCAATGCTAGCATCAGTAATTCTACATTTGTTGTTAGCCCTGCTAGCATGGACACTGACAGTTGTGAATCTGATGAGGCCGAAGAGCTACTGCCCTCTTACCCGGGAAAGCACCGAACAACAGACAGGGAAGTTGGACCATCGAAGAGGAGCAAATATGATGAGCACTACAATGATTTGGGGTTCACTTATAATGGGAGTAGTGCCTTTCCTCAGCCACATTGTGTTATATGTGCAAAGGTCCTGTCTCACAACTCGATGAAACCTTCACTCTTGCGCAGACATTTAGAAACAAAACATAGCCATTTGAGTCACAGGAGTTTTTTGAGCAAGAATTAAGATGACTTTCGAGTAGTAAGACATAAAAGCAACAGATACCATTAATAAGAAGGGGCTAAAAGCGTCTTATATGGTGAGTTACCGAATGGCTAGGATATGCAAGCCCCATACTATTGTGGAGGACTAAATTATTCCTGTTACGTTTATGGGGGTCAATTAAGGAAGACATCCTCTTCTGCAAATCACTGGAAACCAGGACAACAGGAGAGGATATTTTTTAAGTACTGGACAGCTTTGTGAAATGGACTTGGCGGTCAAGATGTGTTGGTATCTGTAGTGATGGCGCAAAAGTCATGTGGGGAGACATAGTGGAGTGGCAAGCAGTTGCTCCCGACGCCACTTTGGTACACTGCAGCATCCACGAGAGGCTCCTGCTGCCAAGGGAATGCCTGACAGCTTGAAAGACGCTTTGGACACTGCAGTGAAAATGGTTATCTTTGTTAAAGCAAGGCCCCTGAACTCTCGTGTATTTTCTGCAGTATGCAATGATATGGGCAGCGACCATGTAACGCTTCTACAACATACAGAAGTGCGCTGTTTATCAAGGGGCAAAGTATTGACACGTTTTTTTGAACTGAGAGACGAGCTTAAAGTTTTCTTTACTGACCATCGTTTTCACTTGTCTGACCGCTTGCATGATGATGAGTTTCTCACACGACTGGTCTATCTGGGTGATGTTTTTTCTCTCCGGAATGATCTGAATCTAGGATTATAGCGAAGCTCCTGAGTGAGTTGGGTGCGCAATTACCCAGGTACTTTCACGAAATGGATGACACAAACAACTGGATTCGTTATCTCTTTCATGCCCTGCCACCAGTCCACTTACCAATATTTGAACAAGAGAGCCTCATCGAAAATGCAACAAGGGGTTCTGTGAAAATTGTATTTAATCAGAAGCCACTGTCAGATTTCTGGATTGGGCTGGCTCAGAGTATCCTTGGAAAATCGCACTGTTATGACATTGATGCCCTTTGCAACCTCGTACCTATGTGAGAGTGGATTCTCAGCCCTCACTAGCATGAAAACTGAATACAGGCACAGACTGTGTGTGGAAAATGTTTTAACCCTTGTGTTGTCTTAAGGGTCCAAAATGACCCACCACTATGTTTAACCCTTGTGTAGTCTTAACATTCTGTATACTCCCCTAAACTCCTGAAATAAAGCAGCTCTATTGAATTTTAAACCCCAAATCTATTTTGCATGAAGAAACAACTTGTCATTCATCATGAACTTTGTAACTATCTGGGTTTTCCCTCTTCACAATGCAAAAAGACTGCATTTAATCAGTAGACACCACAATTTTTTATTACAACACACCTGCCATAATTGTTTTCTTTACTAAAGTAGAGGTTTATTATTATTATTACTGCTGAAGGTACATGTGAAGGTGTAAACTGTAAGGCTTCGAAGAGTGATGGGTGTGGAGCCAGAGAGCAGAGGATTCGGAAAAAACATTTATTCCGTAACAATCACAGCGAACAAAAGAGGGTAACGCCAAACACAGGTGTAAAACACTCCAAAATGTACAACACCGGTACATACGCTGTACAGCGGAAAATCAATGACAGTATCAAGTATGATTCTCAACCAGAGACAACTAACAACACCGGCCTCTGATTGAGAACCATACCAGGCCAAACACAAAACACAACATAGAAAAACAAACATAGACAACCCACCTCAACTCACGCCCTGACCAACCTAAAACAAGGGCATGACAAAAGAACTAAGGTCAGAATGTGACAGTACCCCCCCCCCCAAAGGTGCGGAATCCGGCCGCAAAACCTGAACTTATAGGGGAGGGTCTGGGTGCGTGTCTGTCCGCGGTGGCGACTCTGGCGCTGGACATGGACCCCACTCCACCATAGTCTTTCTCCGCCTCTTAACCTGCCTCCGTGGCGCCTTTCGAGCAGCGATCCTCACCGCCGACCTCGGACTGGGGACCCTGGGGATTCCGGCAGCACCGGACAGGCGGGAGACTCCGACAGCTCCGGAGTGAAGGGCGATTCCGGCAGCACAGGGGTAACGGACGACTCCGGCATCTCTGGCAGGCGACTCTGGCAGTTCCTGACTGGCGGGCGACTCTGGTAGCTCAAGACAGGCGGGCGACTCTGGCAGCTCAGGACAGGCGGGCGAGTCTGGCAGCTCAGGACAGGCGGGCGACTCTGGCAGCTCAGGACAGGCGGGCGACTCTGGCAGCTCAGGACAGGAGGGCGACTCTGGCAGCTCAGGACAGGCGGGCGACTCTGGCAGCTCAGGACAGGCGGGCGACTCTGGCAGCTCAGGACAGGCGGGCGACTCTGGCAGCTCAGGACAGGCGGGCGACTCTGGCAGCTCAGGACAGGCGGGAGACTCTGGCAGCTCAGGACAGGCGGGAGACTCTGGCAGCTCAGGACAGACGGGAGACTCTGGCAGCTCAGGACAGACGGGAGACTCTGGCAGCTCAGGACAGACGGGAGACTCTGGCAGCTCAGGACAGACGGGAGACTCTGGCAGCTCAGGACAGACGGGAGTCTCTGGCAGCTCAGGACAGACGGGAAACTCTGGCAGCTCAGGACAGACGGGAGACTCTGGCAGCTCAAGACAGACGGGAGACTCTGGCAGCTCAGGACAGACGGGAGACTCTGGCAGCTCAGGACAGACGGGAGACTCTGGCAGCTCAGGACAGACGGGAGACTCTGGCAGCTCAGGACAGACGGGAGACTCTGGCAGCTCAGGACAGACGGGAGACTCTGGCAGCTCAGGACAGACGGGAGACTCTGGCAGCCCAGGACAGACGGGAGACTCTGACAGCTCAGGACAGACAGGAGACTCTGGCAGCCCAGGACAGGCGGGAGACTCTGGCAGCTCAGGACAGACAGGAGACTCTGGCAGCGCAGGACAGACAGGAGACTCTGGCAGCGCTGGACAGGCGGGAGCCCCTGTAGGGAGGAGACGCAGAGACAGCCTGGTGCGGGGGGCTGCCACCAGAGGCCTGGTGCGTGGAGGAGGCACCAGTTAGACCGGAACGTGGCGGCGCAGTGGAGCCTCGAGCACCGAGCCTGCACAACCTTACCTGGCTGGATACTCCCCGTAGCCAGGCCAGTGTGGTGAGGTGGGCTGTGCTGACGAACCGGGGACACCATGCGTAGGGCTTGTGCCATGTACCCCTGCCCGAGGAGACGCACTGGAGACCAGATGCGCTGAGCCAGCTTCATGGCACCTGGCTCGATGCCCACTCTAGCCCGGCCGATATGAGGCGCTGCGATGTAACGCACTGGGCTATGCCTGCCCACCGTGGACACCGTGCGCCTCACGGCATAACACGGTGCCTGCCCGGTCCACCTATCTCCACGGTAAGCACGGGGAGTTGGCTCAGATCTCCTACCTGACTTAGCCACACTCACCGTGTTCCTCCCCCCAAGACATTTTTGGGGCTGCCTCTCATCCCAGCCACGCTGCCGTGCTGCCTCCTTATACCACCACCGCTCAGTTTTCGCTGCCTCCAGCTCTGCTTTGGGGCGGCGATATTCCCCAGCCTGTGCCCAGGGTCCCTTGCCGTCCAGAATCTCCTCCCATGTCCATGAGTCCCGAGATTTCTGCTGCTGCCCGATACCACGCTGCTTGGTCCTTTGGTGGTGGGTGATTCTGTAAGGCTTCGAAGAGTGATGGGTGTGGTGTCAGGTGCAGAAAGCAGAGGATTTGGAAAAAAACATTTATTCCATAACAATCACAGCGAACAAAATAGGGTAACCCCGAACACAGGCGTAAAACACCCCAAACTGTACAACACCGGTACATACGCTGTACAACACCGGTACATACGATGTACAGCGGAAAATCAATGACAGGACACTCCTGAACCATAAACAGCAAACAATCACCCACGAAACACAGGTGGGAACAGGCTACCTAAGTATGATTCTCAATCAGAGACAACTAACGACACCTGCCTCTGATTTTGAACCATACCAGGCCAAATGCAAAACACAACATAGAAAAACGAACCTAGACAACCCACCCCAACTCACGCCCTGACCAACCTAAAACAAAGACATAACAAAAGAACTAAGGTCAGAACGTGACATAAACATACTTTTTTTAGCAAGAGATAACACTTGTATAGCCTAAGAAAGTAGAAGAAATGTGCAGAAAGTAGTTCTGAATGCATTTTATTGAAAGGAAACAATAACAGTCTTGAACATTTTGGTAGCATGGTGATATATCCTTATATATTGTTCAATGAGGAATTCAACTACAAAATACTAGTCTTCTCCAATTTTCTGAACCATTGCCCCCACCCACAAGGCGTATAAACAACAACAATAAATAAGAATCAAATAAGATAATAGATACAAGACAAAAATGTGAAGAACATAAATCAAGTGGCTTTCCCAGCTGCTCTAGGAACACCCTCCTCTTGTTCCACTTATCAGTCATCCAGATAGGGTTGATCTTGTTCCATATCACAAAGGCACCAGGGCCCAGCGGGCAGTCATCCTCCTGCAGCTCCTGCAGCTTCCAATCACCTTGTCCAGGTTGTCCATACCACCGTTGTTGTGGTTGTAGTCCAGGATGATGGCTGGCTTCCTGTCCTCACGATCACTGATCTCAGCCGTTTTGTGTAGTGTGCTCAGGAGGACCACATTCTTGTTCCTCTTTGGGAGGTAAGAAACTTGAGTGGTGGTGAGGGTGAAGGCACACTTTATTGAGAAGGCCTCTCTCCCCCTTGTTGCGAGGAGTGCAGGGGGAGCTCAGGCTTGTTCTTTCTAACTGTGCCAACCATGGTGATCTTCCTCTTCAGGAGCTACTGGCTGAGTTCATAAGAGGTGAAGAAATTGTCACATGACATTCTGCCCCCTCAGTCCATCTGTCACTTCAAGCACAACCCGCATAGCCTGGTTCTTCTCTGGGCCTACACTGGTCGGCTTCCCTGTGTAGACTTGCATCTTCCAAGTGTAGCTGGATTATGCGTCACAGGCCACCAATATCTTGATGCCATACTTTGCTGGCTTGCTGAGCATATTGTCATGACGTTGGCCTGGGGGTAGATTTATGACAGTCACAAATACCTCTTCCCACCTTTTTTCTCTCTCTACCCTACTGATGTGAAATTTGAAGACCCCTTGGTTAACATGGAGATTCTGGGAACATCAGAAGGTGGGGGGAAATTAACTATATTCTGGTAATCCGACCAATTGAACATGTGTGGTGGTACTTATTGAATATGATGTCATTTTGGTTGTCATCTGGGACATTCTCATCAATGATAGGATGACATCAACTCTACAGTGGAAAGTCTGCACATTGTAGTTTTGGGTTTTCATAAGGTTAGGGCTCTGCTCAATCAGTGGCCCGCCCCTGTGAAGAGATATGGGTTATACAACTTTTCAAACACACCCTTCTCGCTCCACTATATATAACTATAAATGAAAATGTAACCTCCTGTTCCAAGTATGTGAGGTCTGCAGCCTCTGCGTTAAAAGGACTAACATGTCAACTACAGAACTAAGCCAACCTCAGCGTGAGCTTTGGTTGCGAATGGTATGAACTTTGAACTCTTATTCACTACAGAAGTGATACCTCCTAGCCGTTGAGGTAGCAACAGCAGCTGCAAATGTGGGCTAAGAAAGAACAGACAGAGTATCCCGTCTACCACACAACAATGTTACTACAACGTATCCAATTGACCACCAGAGACATTCTTCAAAGGACAAAGGACTCGGTTTGGCAACACGGCCTTCCATCTACCACCAACCTACCGAAGCGCAGCTCAGAGTAAATATTTATTGCATTTTCCTTTTCCAAATGGGCGGTAATTTAGAATGCATAAGATACTGTATTTACGATAGCACAGCTTCTCCCTTTGTCCCTCAGTCTTCCCGCACTTTCACTCAAACCCAGCCCTTTTTCTTTTGTGTAACCAGCTGTCATATCTGTTCCGTCCGCTAGGGACCTTTTCCTTTATAATGTCATTTGTAATCAAGGTATGATTCATTCTTTGTATATGTAATTCTGTGTGATTAGTTAGGTAATTATTAAATAAATAATTAACCCCAATTTTGTATTGCTGATTCAACTTGTTAGCCAGGGTTCGTGAAGATAACCAAGAATTTACAACTTTCAGATGAGACTGAATTAAGGTGACGATTAATATTGACTGCTATTGATGTAAAATATTACTAGGTCTTTAAGAGTTTATTCGGAAGATAACAGCTCTATAAATATTATCTTGTGGTGCCCTGACTCTCTAGTTATTTACATTTACATGATTAGCTCAATCAGGTAATATTAATTACGGAGAAAGGATTTTATAGAATAGCATGTCATATCACTTAATCCGGCATAGCCAAAGACACGACAATATACTGCCGGAAAGGACAGCGACCTTTTGACAAAAGAGATTACTATCAGTAATTAGTATTAGTGTCACAGAAAACAATCACATAAATCAATGATATTTCAGCAATACATAATCAAATTAACTGTGAAAATCACTTACATTACAGATATGAAAATATAAATGTACCTCTGAAATTAACATGTTGCTCATCCACTGTTATTTCAGGCCCAGGGTTGTAAAGGTATGGCAGAGGCTCCACCCACTTCTCCCAGACCTCTCTTATGGCCGCCAGTTTGTCTCTCACATGTCTTGCAGGTCTTGACTCACGGTTATCAAGTTGTAGCATTCTTGAGAAAGTGTGAAAGACTTTCAGTGGCATAGTGGCCCTTCCACACTCTGCATCCTGGAGACTACATGTAGCCTCGTCCCGGGACGTATACACACCCGCTAAGATTAGCGGCCCTATGTAGGTATGCAGGTCAATCTCATCCATCCTTTTCCAGTTGTCTCCATATTTACGGAAACCATCCAAATTTGTGATCCCCAGGATGATTTGTTTCAATAGCTGGTGTGATGAACATGTCAAATGTTGAGGCGATGTCTTGGACATTGGCAACTGCATGTCTTGTGGGTCATGGGGTCATCCTTATGACATTTTGTGCTGCCATCCTGCCCTAGTTGTCATATGGTGACAAGGACCATGTTATGTTGCTGTTCTTTGACAAAAATGTCTCTCTTTCAGCTTGGAGGATTTCTTCTTCTTCCCCATCTTCTTCTTCAGATACCTCTTCCTCTTCTAAATCACTGTTCTCTTCTTCCTCCTGGACATGTGAAAAAATCAGATCTACAACCTGTTGGGCACTGAAACGTGCACTCATAGCTTCAGCAAAGAGAGAACTAGGGGGACTGTCATCTGTAGCACCTTTATAGCTTCTGACTGCATTCCACATTTGTAAACAACACCTTCAAGAAGTGTTTATTTTGTCTGAAATGTTGTTTATTTTGTCTGTAATTGTTTTTATTTTGTCTGTGAAGTTGAGTCATGTGTGGGGTCGTGGAGGGGAGATGCTGCACATGCACAAGCAAGTTTGAGTTTTTTCTGAGTTCAATCAGTAGCACACATAATGTAAATTTCTCATTGTGTGTGTGTGTGTGTGTGTGTGTGTGTGTGTGTGTGTGTGTGTGTGTGTGTGTGTGTGTGTGTGTGTGTGTGTGTGTGTGTGTGTGTGTGTGTGTGTGTGTGTGTGTGTGTGTGTGTGTGTGTGTGTGTGTGTGTGTGTGTGTGTGTGTGTGTGTGTGTGTGTGTGTGTGTGTGTGTGTGTGTGTGTGTGTGTGTGTGTGTGTGTGTATGTATGTGTGTGTCTTTGTGGCTTTTGTGGTGTGTAAATGTTTTTATAACTGCCGGGTCAAAAAGGACCCTAAGACAATCTTTGTACCTTGGTAGTGCACAGTTTTCATGGAAATATGAACAAAGGCGATGTTTCACTTTTTCTAATGTTGGGGTCATTCTAGGAAAAGTCATCAAATTTCAAGTTGAAATTTGATGCTGTTAAGACTGAGACTCAACCCAACATTGCAGAGTTATGTGCATCCTTTCAAGCACACCCTTCTCATTAACCTGTAGTGAGTTATTCACAATTTTCGATGAACAAATAAGGTTTTATATGTAAGATGGTTAAATAAAGAGCAAAATTCTTGATTATTATTAAACTCAAAAAAAGAAAAGTCCCTTTTTCAGGACCCTGTCTTTCAAAGATAATTCATAAAAATCCAAATAACTTCACAGATCTTCATTGTGAAGGGTTTAAACCGTGTTTCCCATGCTTGTTCAGCGAACCATAAACAATTAATGAACATGCACCTGTGGAACGGTTGTTAAGACACTAACAGCTTACAGACGGTAGGCAATTAAGGTCACAGTTCTGAAAACGTAGGACACTAAAGAGGCCTTTCTGCTGACTGAAAAACACCAAAATAATGCTGCCCAGGGTCCCTGCTCATCTGCCTGAACATGCTTTAGGCATGCTGCTAGGAGGCATGAGGACAGCAGTTGTGGCCAGGGCAATAAATTGCAATGTCTGTACTGTGAGAAACCTAAGACTGCGCTACAGGGAGACAGGAAAGACAGCTGATTGTCCTTATAGTGGCAGACCACGTGTAACAACACCTGCACATTGGTTGTTCGGATTGGTACATCCGAACATCAAACCTGCGGGACAGGTACAGGATGGCAACAACAACTGCCCGAGTTACACCAGGAACACACAATCCCTCCATCAGTGCTCAGACTGTCCGCAATAGGCTGAGAGAGGCTGGCCTGAGGGCTTGTAAGCCTGTTGTAAGGCAGGTCCTCACCAGACATCACTGGCAACAACGTCGCCTATGGGCACAAACCCACCATCACTGGACCAGACAGGACTGGCAATAAGTGCTCTTCACTGACGAGTCGCAGTTTTGTATCACTAGGGGTGATGGTCGGATTTGCGCTTATCGTCGAAGGAATGAGTGTTACACTGAGGCCTGTACTCTGGAGCATGATCGATTTGGAGGTGGAGGGTCCATCATGGTCTGGGGCTGTGCGTCACAGCATCATCGAACTTAGGTCGTTGTCATTGCAGGCAATCTCAATGTTGTGCATTACAGGGAAGACATCCTCCTTCCTCATGTGTTACCCTTCCTGCAGGCTCATCCTGACATGACCCTCCAGTATGACAATGCCACCATCCATACTGCTCGTTCTCTTTCCTACAAGACAGGAATGTCAGTGTTCTGCCATGGCCAGAGAAGAGCCCGGATCTCAATCCCATAGAGCACGTCTGGGATCTGTTGAATCGGAGTTTGAGGGATAGTGTCACGGCTTTCTTTCTGTGGAGGAGGCGGAGGCGGACAAAAATGCAGCGTGGTTATAGTTCATGGTTCTTTAATAAGAAAACTCAAACATGAACAAACTACAAAACAATAAACGTGAAAACCGAAACAGCCCTATCTGGGGGCAGTAAACACAAAGACAGGAAACAATCACCCACAAAATACCCAAAGAATATGGCTGCCTAAATATGGCTCCCAATCAGAGACAATGATAAACACCTGCCTCTGATTGAGAACAAATCCAGGCAACCATAGACTTACCTAGACACCTAAAAGAACACAAGCCCATAAATCTACAAAAAACCCTAGACAAGCCAAAACACATAAATCACCCATGTCACAGGGCATGACAGCTAGAGCTATTCCCCCCCGGAAATGTCCGGGAACTTGCAGGTGCCTTGGTGGAGGAGTGGGGTAACATCTCACAGCAAGAACTGACAATGCTGGTGCAGTCCACGAGGAGGAGATGCACTGCAGTACTTAATGCAGCTGGTGGCCACACCAGATACTGGCTGTTACTTTTGATTTTGACCCCACCCCCCCTTTGTTCAGGAACTTGTTCAGTATATGTCTCAGTTGTTTAATCTGGTTATGTTCATGCAAGTACACATGTTAGGTTTTCTGAAAATATACGCAGATGACAGTGAGAGGACGTTTATTTTTTACTGGGTTTATATTATTATTTGTGCCCTGGTCCTATAAGAGCCCTTTGTCTTTCCCACAAGCTGGGTTGTGACAAAAACTCACACTCATTCTTATGTTTAATAAATGTTTCGTATAGTGTGTGTGTGGCAGGCTTACAATGATGGCAAAACCAACATTTGAGAGTGCGCTGACCCTGGTGCTAGAAGGGGTACGCAGCTGCAGGATGAATGTTGGAAGGCATATGGGGCTATAAAACGTTTGGGAACCGCTGCTCTACAGTATGGTGAATAGGTCCAGTGGTGTAAAGTACTTAAGTAAAAATACTTTAAAGTACTACTTAAGTAGTTTTTTTGGGGTATCTGTACTTGACTTTACTATTTCTATTTTTGACTTCTGTTACTTTAACTTCACTGAATCAAATCAAATCAAATTGATTTATGAAGCCCTTTTTTTTACATCCGCCGATGTCACAAAGTGCTGTACAGAAACCCAGCCTACAACCCCAAACAGCAAGCAATGCAGGTGTAGAAGTACAGTGGCTAGGAAAAACTCCCTAGAAAATCCAGAACCTAGGAAGAAACCTAGAGAGGAACAAGGCTCTGGGGGGAGGCCAACCCTCACCTGGCTGTGCCGGTGGAGATTATAAGAGAACAAGGCCAAGATGTTGAAACGTTCATAGATGACCAGCAGGGTCAAATAATAATAATCACAGTGGTTGTAGAGGGTGCAACAGGTCAACACCTCAGGAGTAAATGTCAGTTGGCTTTTCATAACCGATCATTCAGAGTTAGAGACAGCAGGTGCAGTAGAGAGAGAGTCCAAAACAGCAGGTCCGGGACAAGGTAGCATGTTCAGTGAACAGGTCAGGGTTGCATAGCCGCAGGCAGAACAGTTGAAACTGGAGCAGCAGCATGACCAGGTGGACTGGGGACAGCAAGAAGTCGTCAGACCAGGTAGTCCTGAGACATGGTCCCAGGGCTCAGGTCCTCCGAGAGAAGGAGAGAGAGAAATAGAGAGAGAAGGAGAGAGAGAAGGAGAGAGAAAGAGAGAGAAAGAGAGAGAGAGAATTAGAGGGAGCATAAATTCACACAGGATACCGGATGAGACAGGAGAAATACTCCAGATATAACAGACTGACAATAGGCCCCAGACACAAACTATTGCAGCATAAAAACTGGAGGCTGAGAGAGGAGGGGGCGGGAAACAGTGTGGCCCTGTACCCCCGGACACAGCCAAACAGGCAGGATATAACCTTTCCTACAATCCTTAAGAAAATATTGCACTTCTTAGTCCATACATTTTCCTTGACACCCAAAAGTACCCGTTACATTTTGAATGCGTACTGTAACAGAACACGAAAATAGTCAAATTCTAAAATCCCTACTGCCTCTGTTTTGGCGGACTCACTAAACACACATGCTTCGTTTGTAAATGATCTGAATGTTGGAGTGTGCCCCGTGGCTTTCGGTAAATAAAAAAAACAAGACAATTGTGCCATCTGGTTTGCTTAATATAAGAAATGTTAAATGATTTATACTTTTACTTTTGATAATTAAGTATATGTTAAACCAAATACTTTATACTTTTACTCAAGTAGAATTTTACCAGCTGACTTTACTTTTACTTGAGTATTTTCTATTAAGGTATCTTTACTTTTATTAAAGTATGATAGCCGGGTACTTTTTCCACCACTGAATAGGTCAGAGAAGTCAGTGACCCGTCTTTAATCATTATGATACTGAAACTATATTCACCTACTTTTAACAATCTAGTAAGTAACATGTGATCGTCAAGATGACACGACATGATGTAAGAATTATATATTTGTCCTAATCTAAAGAATATTAAAACTCACCATTATTATTATTATTATTTGTATGATGTCATTAATAATGAGTGTGTCCTTAGACCAACAGCTGTCATTTATCTCCCTCCAGTCCCTAACCTGACCTCAGCACATAATGAAAACCCTAATAATCTCCCAACAGAACACACAATAACAGAAATGTACTGTCCTGCCATTTCCAATGAAAGAAAAAAAATGATTTGAACCATGATAGGTTTCTAGTAAGCCAATATCCCCAGGGTATCTAAACAAAGGATTTCAATGCCCCCCTTTGAAATGAGAAGACACATAACAAAGGCATCTTTCGCAATTGCCCACTGTCATGAGAAGCTGTTATAAGAAACACATTTTCCAGAGCAGAACCAGCTAGCACACTGTGAACCATTTACAACTGCCTGCCTGTTCCCCTGGACAGCTAAAACAATCTGCTAATCAGCATGAACGATGATTAACCACATATCTATTCAGGTCAATGGGTACCTCAGGCATGGCCACAGACTGTCAGAGGAGGTGACAGGATCAACAACTTGCTGCCAACTACCGTACACAGGCTTTACACTCAGTACTCTGCCTGGCCTGGGCATGCTCTCATAGTATAATACATTGTCTTTCTTCAATGTACTTGTTGATATCCAACAAGTGAAAACAGCAAAATAACAACGTGGAGAAATTGTCATAATAAAACGGCAACCAAAGTGTAGTCCATCGGAAATGTCCAAACCGTTTGTGTCTGTGTTCTTTTTGGAGATTACTGAACATCGACGGGTTTGGATCTTCTGTTGTGTGGAAGTGTAGCCAATAGTCGTACATCAGATGAATCGTGGGCTGTGGTTGTCCTGAGCCGTCTGGGAATACATCAAAGGGGTGGTGACCGTGTTGACGACGTGACGTCTTTTACTTCCTCGGTCAGCTCCTGGTTCCTGTCACTTCCACGCTGTTCTGCCTGACTTCATAACCTGTTTGAATCTCCAACTCGCTAGAGGACTCGCTCTCCCCGTGTGACAGGGCCGCAGCGCTACATGTCAGCTTAACCGCCGCCTGTCTGGTAACTCGCTTCCATCACTGTCACGCACTCACATTCCAATGCACACTTCACCCCATCACATGATTTACAGCCTCAGAATGGCCCACTCCGGGGGACACTGAGGTTCTTCACTGCTATAGAATACAGTACCTGCTCTGTGATTAATTACACCTCCCTAAACTCCATAACCTGGTACAAATGGTATGTTTTACTGTGTCTATTGGTAGAATAATCCCCTGGTAATCCTAACCAATTATGACCTCACCTCCTAAGCTACCTGTTAATTGGTGGAGTAAGAAGTGTGTCGGTCTGGCCATTAAACCTGGAGGCTAGAGGCCTTCTAGAATGTCTTTGTGTGGATCCTCCAACCAGCTCAATCATGTTCATCTAATGTCTGACCACTGTTGTTCTCCCCTACTTTAACAGCAGCTATGTGTATTGAAGGTGAGGGGTGTCAGCCTCCCACAGACATCAGATAGACTACATGTTGACAGATAACGCAGGACGACTAGCCCGACAGGTCACAACTCTACATACACCAACTCTTCAAATTTTGTTCGTCACATTTTCTTTTCTTTTAAAATGTTGAGTTCACCTTTATTTAACCAGGTAGGCGAGTTGAGAACAAGTTCTCATTTACAACTGCGACCTGGCCAAGATAAAGCAAAGCAGTTTGACACGTATAACAACACAGAGTTACACATGGAATAAACAAACATACAGTCAATAATACAGTAGAAAAAGTCTATATACAGTGTGAGCAAATGAGGTAAGATAAGGGAGGATAGGACAATAAATAGGACATGGTGGCAAAGTAATTACAATATACCAATTAAACACTGGAGTGATAGATGTGCAGAAGATGAATGTGCAAGTAGAGGTACTGGAGTGCAAAGGAGCAAGATAAATACATAAATGCGTCTGCTAAATGGCATATATTATATTATTATTATATTATAAATACAGTATGGGGATGAGGTAGTTGTATGGGGTATTTACAGATGGGCTATGTACAGATGCAGTGATCTGTGAGCTGCTCTGACAGCTGGTGCTTAAAGCAAGTGAGGGAGATATGAGTCTCCAGCTTTAATGATTTTTGCAGTTCGTTCCAGTCATTGGCAGCAGAGAACTGGAAGGAAAGGCGGCCAAAGGAGGAATTGACTTTGGGGGTGACCAGTGAGATATACCTGCTGGAGCGTGTGCTACGGGTGGGTGCTGCTATGGTGACCAGTGAGCTGAGATAAGGCGGGGCTTTACCTAGCAAAGACTTGTAGATGGGTTTGGTGATGAGTATGAAGCGAGGGCCAGCCAACGAGAGCGTACAGGTCGCAGTGGTGGGTAGCATATGGGGCATTGGTGACAAAACAGATGGCACTGTGATAGACTGCATCCAATTTGTTGAGTAGAGTGTTGGAGGCTATTTTGTAAATGACTGTTTGTTAAATTGGCTTTCGAAGACCTTAGAAAGTCAGGGTAGGATAGATTTAGGTCTGTAGCAGTTTGGGTCTAGAGTGTCTCCCCTTTTGATGAGGGGGATGATCGCGGCAGCTTTCCAATCTTTGGGTATCTCAGACGATACGAAAGAGAGGTTGAACAGGCTAGTAATAGGGGTTGCAACAATTTCGGCAGATCATTTTAGAAAGAGAGGGTCCAGATTGTCTAGCCAGATTTGTAGGGGTCCAGATTTTGCAGCTCTTTTCGAGCATCAGCTATTTGGATTAGGGTGAAGGAGAAATGGGGGAGGCTTGGGCGAGTTGCTGTGGGGGGTGCAGGGCAGTTGACCGGGGCAAGGGTAGCCAGGTGGAAAGCATAGCCAGCCATAGAAAAGTGCTTATTGAAATTCTCAAATATCATGGATTTATCAGTGGTGACAGTGTTTCCTATCCTCAGTGCAGTGGGCAGCTGGGAAGAGGTGCTATTTTTATCCATGGACTTTACAGTGCCCTAGAACATTTTTTAAAGTTTGTGTTACAGGATGCAAATTTTCTGTTTGAAAAAGCTAGCCTTAGCTTTCCTAACTGCCTGTGTATATTGGTTCCTAACTTCCCTAAAAAGTTGCATATCATGGGGGCTATTCGATGCTAATGCATTACGTCACAGGATGTTTTTGTGCTGGTCAAGGGCAGTCAGGTCGGGAGTGAACCAAGGGCTATATCTGTTCTTCGTTTTACATTTTTTGAACGGGGCATGCTTATTTAAGATGGTGAGGAAGGCACTTTTAAAGAATAGCCAGTCATCCTCTACTGACATGGGCCGAATACAATAGGTGTAGACCTTACAGTGAAATGCTTACTTACGATCCCCTAACCAGCAATGGAGTTTTAAAAAAATACGGATACGAATAAGAGATAAAAGTAACAAGTAATTAAAAAGCCGCAGTAAAATAACAATAGCGAGACTATATACAGCAGGGTACCGGTACAGAGTCAATGTGCGGGGCACCGGTTATTTGAAGTAGTATGTACATGTAGGTAGAGTTATCAAAGTGACTATGCATTGATGATAAAAACAGAGAGTAGCAGCGGTGTAAAGGGGGGCAATACAAATAGTCTGGGTAGCCATTTGACTAGATGTTCAGGAGTTTTATGGCTTGGGGGTAGAAGCTGTTTAGAAGCCTCTTGGACCTAGCCTTGGCTCTCCAGTACTGCTTTCCATGCAGTAGCAGGGAGAACAGTCTATGACTAGGGTGGCTGGAGTCTTTAACAATTTTTAGGGCCTTCCTCTGACACCGCCTGGTATGGAGGTCCTGGATGGCAGGATGCTTGGCCCCAGTGATGTACTTTGCCATTTGCACTACCCTCTGTAGTGCCTTGCGGCCGGAGGCCAAGCAATTGCCATAACAGGCAGTGATGCAAGCAGTCAGGATGCTCTCTATGGTGCAGCTGTAGAACCTTTTGAGGATCTGAGGACCCATGCCAAATCTTTTCAGTCTCCTGAGGGGGAATAGGTTTTGTCGTGCCCTCTTCACACCTCTTGGTGTGCAAGCCACTCCATACACAAAGGTACAGACTTTTTGTGACTAAACAGGACAATTACTCGAAGGGGGAATAGGGGAACGGTCAAGTATAACACCTCAGAAAATGTCTCTCCCTCCCTTCCTGGCCCTTGAATTGTAGGACTATACTTTGACAGTGGTGTTGGTGGTAGATGTTTTCACTTCCGTTTAGATTACTTTTAAACATTGAGGTCACCCAAAGATTCCTATCTTTTGACCACATTTTCTTTCCTTGTGTGTTTACATGTCTTAAATGACTGATTGATTTATATACAGTCTACATATACAGAGCCATCATTAGTGTACATATACAGAGCCAGCATTATGAAGATCCACAACTCAGCATGTATCATGTTTAAAACCCAGGATTATGGCTTTGTTTGTTTACACTGTGTTTTATTGATTTACGTTCTACGTGTCTCCAGGCACATGGGAGTCAACATAACAGGGGTTAGGAGTTGGCCATGTCCTTGTTTTAACTGATGGTATGTCTCACATGCTTTCCCCAAAGTGAATAGTGGTCATTGTTGGAATGGGTCTGGGGTACGGCTTTTGGGGGATGTGTTTTTATTTAATTTTGAATGTAAGGTGACAAGATATTAATTTATTGAAGCATAAACTATTTAATCATTTAGAAACGCATATACAAAGCGGTAGTGTTTTATTGCCGACACACTAATGCCCAAAATGAATATTAAATCACAGGAAGTAAAGCATTAGAGGAAACTCCTCATTTCCATTTTTCTCTGGGCTCACAAGTGGCACAGTGTTTTAAAGCACTGCATCTCAGTGCTTGAGGCATCACTACAGACACCCTGGTTTGAATCCAGGCTGTATCACAACCGGCCGGGATTGGGTGTCCCATAGGGCGGTGCACTATTGGCACAGCATCGTCCGTGTTTGGCCGGTGTAGGCTGTCATTGTAAATAATAATTTGTTCTTAAATGACTTGCCTCGTTAGGTTATAATGCCAATGCAAAAGTATTAATCCCCCTTGGTGTTTTTCTTATTTTGTTGCATTGCAACCTGAAATTGAAATGGATTTTTATTTGGATTTCATGTAATGGACATACACAAAATATTCCAAATTGAAGAAGTGAAATGATTTTTTTTCTCCAAAAATAATAAAACTGAAAAGTGGTGCTTGCATATATACAGTGGGGCAAAAAAGTATTTAGTCAGTCACCAATTGTGCAAGTTCTCCCACTTAAAAAGATGAGAAAGGCCTATAATTTTCATCATAGGTACACTTCAACTATGACTGACAAAATGAGAAACAAAATCCAGAAAATCACATTGTAGGATTTTTAATGAATTTATTTACAAATTATAGTGGAAAATAAGTATTTGGTCACCTACAAACAAGCAAGATTTCTGGCTCTCACAGACCTGTAACTTCTACTTTAATAGGCTCCTCTGTCCTCCACTCGTTACCTGTATTAATGTCACCTGTTTGAACTTGTATAAAAGTATAAAAGACACCTGTCCACAACCTCAAACAGTCATACTCCAAACATCCCAGAACCACACGGGGGGACCTAGTGAATGACCTGCAGAGAGCTGGGACCAAAGTAACAAAGCCTACCATCAGTAACACACTACGCCGCCAGGGACTCAAATCCTGCAGTGCCAGACGTGTCCCCCTGCTTAAGCAAGTAGATGTCCAGGCCCGTCTGAAGTTTGCTAGAGAGCATTTGGATGATCCAGAAGAAGATTGGGAGAATGTCATATGGTCAGATGAAACCAAAATATAACCTTTTGGTAAAAACTCAACTCGTCGTGTTTGGAAGACAAAGAATGCTGAGTTGCATCCAAAGAACACCATGCCTACTGTGAAGCATGGGGGTGGAAACATCATGCTTTGGGGCTGTTTTTCTGCAAAGGGACCAGGACGACTGATCCGTGTAAAGGAAAGAATGCATGGGGCCATGTATCGTGAGATTTTGAGTGAAAACCTCCTTCCATCAGCAAGGGCATTGAAGATGAAACGTGGCTGGGTCTTTCAGCATGACAATGATCCCAAACACACCGCCCGGGCAACGAAGGAGTGGCTTCGGGAGAAGCATTTCAAGGTCCTGGAGTGGCCTAGCCAGTCTCCAGATCTCAGCCCCATAGAAAATCTTTGGAGGGAGTTGAAAGTCTGTGTTGCCCAGCAACAGCCCCAAAACATCACTGCTCTAGAGGAGATCTGCATGGAGGAATGGGCCAAAATACCAGCAACAGTGTGTGAAAACCTTGTGAAGACTTACAGAAAACGTTTGACCTCTGTCATTGCCAACAAAGGGTATTGAGATAAACTTTTGTTATTGACCAAATACTTATTTTCCACCATAATTTGCAAATAAATTCATAAAAAATCCTACAATGTGATTTTCTGGATTTTCTTTCATTATGTTGTCTGTCATAGTTGAAGTGTACCTATGATGAACATTACAGGCCTCTCTAATCTTTTTAAGTGGGAGAACTTAACATATGGAAGAAGGTACTCTGGTCAGATGAGACAAAAATTGAGCTTTTTGGCCATCAAGGAAAATGCTATGACTCGCGCAAACCCAAAACCTATCATCACCCAGAGATCCTCATCCCCACAGCAGGACTGCTGTACACCAGCGGAACCCATCCAACTTGAAGGAGCTGGAACAGTTTTGCCTTGAAGAATGGGCAAAAATCCCAGTGGCTAGATGTGCCAAGCTTAGATAGACCTACCCCAAGAGACTTGCAGCTGTAATTGCTGTAAAAGGTGGCTCTACAAAGTATTGACTTTGGGGGGGGGGGGGGTGAATAGTTATGCACGCTCTAGGTTTCAGTTTTTTTTGTCTTATTTCTTGTTTGTTTCAAAATAAAAAATATTTTGCACCTTCAAAGTGGTAGACATGTTGTGTAAATAAAATGATACAACCCCCCCCCCAAAAATATATATATATTTTAACATTGACATCAATGACATTTAAACTCTTCACAAAACAATCTGATCTGTGATCTTGTTTCCTTTTGAAACCCAAGATAGTTTGTCAAACACCATCATCCCCAAAGCCAGAGCCTGTCCTGCCTTGTTTTCTGGCACACTTTGGACTGGATTACTGGCCGCAAGGGAGATAGATATGAAATGTGCCTTGTTTTGTTTTCCTACATTTGCATTGTTGTCCGATGATTAGATTTTTGGTTGTAAGTGCAGTGTCACCTGATCTTTTGATTGGGTGTAAGGTTACTGGCCCTGAGAAGTAATGAACCTTGGCAGGCTACAGCACTACAGTAGACAACACAGGCTACAGTTATATAGCTGTCCAGCTGGCCGAGTGCACTGGGCCATTGTGCTCAATGACATTGCATGTAGAACATTTGATTTATTTGCAAAGCACCGAGTGGAGTTGGAAACAATGAAGTCATATTAAAGTAATCAACAAAGTCCTAAAGCTGTAAATCCTTTAATAGATTTTTATCAAGCATTGCTAAGAGGCTTTATAGTATTACTATTTGCATTACTTAATTCAACTCACTACTTCTGAATCAGAAGTGCACAGAGAGATATTTTGGCACATGTATTGAGACAGTAGCAATACTTTATATAGATGTTGTGCTTATGGGGTTTAGCCTTCTAGTTCTTTAGCAACTTCTAGAATATGAAGAGAAAAGTTGCACATTACCAAATCAAAATTCACCATCCATGTTTAAAATGGAAGGCTTTCCTGTATCACTTGACTCAAATATGGTCATTAATGATTTGTTCAATCTAAATGTATTGAAGCGTACGGAAATATGCTTTAGACTCCAAATAATAAATACATCCAAATTATAAAATGTTGTTTAGCATTTCTATCAAGGGAATTTAAATAAAAGTCATATATAAACGCTCTCCACTACTTCCATGTGTAAAGCCCCCCCCCCCCCAGGTTCCCATGCTAGGCTATATAAACTTCACTAAACGCCTCGCTCCAAAACAACATTATCCCCACAACTAGCCCAGCTGTCACTACGGTCAGCAGGCAGCCATCCCGTATTTGAGACCCATCACAGTGGACAATGTTTTCCCAGCAGCAAGTGTTGTTCACTGGGTTACCCAGCAGTGCTTAGACCTCTGTCCCTCCAGAGTCCCTCTCACTGTGCTTGGCCTGGGCGGATTGCGAATGGGAAATGCAACTGTTAAAGCATGTAGCTGTCATAGCGGCTTAGCCACTAGCCTGTGGATGAGGCCCAGGGGGAGCTGTCCTTTCTGGGCCAGTGGAGCCCAATAAAGACTCCCGGTGCCGTCTGGGGCCTCCGCTACACTGGTGGCTGGATGGCTGGATGCATGGTGTTAAAAGACCAGCTCCACCATGTTCCCTAACAGGTTTCTCTGAGAATTCTCACCCTGACGTACAACTGTGTTTTCATTCTCATGGCGCCCCAGTGTTGGGTTGCAAAGGGAGGGAGACTTGCTGGAGATGTTTCTGAGTGTGTTTCTATTCCAGAGCGATTCGGGTTTCTCTGGTTCAGAACTGGCGGGCTGTGTTGACCCTGTTGTGGTTCTGTGTTGATCCTGCTGTGGTTCTTCAACACCATGTTTTAGGGAGACCCAGGGGACTATGATTTCAAATAGTTTCCTCTAAGAGATACTCAATACGGAAGGGCCTGTACTTAGTGGTATTGGAACTTGACTGGTAATTTTAAAAATATATTTGGATCCAAAAGACCAAATCTGAGAGAGAACTGTAATATTAGAACCCTTTGTACAGTATGTTTCTTTGTTATACAATCTTGTCAGCAGCCTGTGTGTATCTATTTCAGCATGTTGTCCTTATGTCCACACAGAGACTGAGATAGGGAGGCACCAAAGGAATTCTATTGGCTTCATGACCTTCATTATCCGCCATCACCTTCAATCCTCTCACTCCATTCCCTTCTTGTAGAACAGGTGCAGCAGGATGCTTCTCAGATCCCAGATTAAGACAGGTTTTGGAGAATTGTAAACAGAGACAAAAATATCCAGATTACGCATATGGATCAAAAACTAGAATAACATAGAGGAAGCAGAAAATTCCTTATTTAATCCATGCATAGAAGACGTTATGTGTACGTTAATATGGTGGTGGGGTATGTGGGTGTATTCACTGGTCCAAGCTGTTCAAGCCACTGACCTTTGAGTAAAGCCTTTGGCAGCTCTATCAGTACACATTCACTGCAGCAAAACATTTCTGACATGTAAATCATTTACAGTGGTGGGAGAGAAGAATGCAATTGATTTCACCATCGGACCCACATTTTCTACTATTTCTATTCTAGTCCAATATACATTGTTACAATCTTTTACTGCAAATACAATGCAGACCAGAATCAGGCAGTGGTGATCAATCAGTGTATTTGTCTGCAGATTACAAGGCTAACTCTCACCCTCTCTGCAGTCTCTGCAAAGTGCCTCCAGTCAGAGAGGTCATACTGAGATCTGACAGACAGACCCGCAGAGAGGAACATATTACTGAGCTCTGACAGACAGACCCGCAGAGAGGTACATATTACTGAGCTCTGACAGACAGACCCGCAGACAGGGACATATTACTGAGCTCTGACAGACAGACCCGCAGACAGGAACATATTACTGAGCTCTGACAGACAGACCCGCAGAGAGGAACATATTACTGAGCTCTGACAGACAGACCCGCAGACAGGAACATATTACTGAGCTCTGACAGACAGACCCGCAACATATTACTGAGCTCTGACAGACAGACCTGAGCTCTGACAGACAGGAACATATTACTGAGCTCTGACAGACAGACCCGCAGACAGGAACATATTACTGAGCTCTGACAGACAGACCCGCAGACAGGAACATATTACTGAGCTCTGACAGACAGACCCGCAGACAGGAACATATTACTGAGCTCTGACAGACAGACCCGCATATTACTGAGCTCTGACAGGAACATATTACTGAGCTCTGACAGACAGACCCGCAGACAGGAACATATTACTGAGCTCTGACAGACAGACCCGAAGGAACATATTACTGAGCTCTGACAGACAGACCCGCAGCTATTACTGAGCTCTGACAGACAGACCCGCAGACAGGAACATATTACTGAGCTCTGACAGACAGACCCGAACAGGAACATATTACTGAGCTCTGACAGACAGACCCAGACAGGAACATATTACTGAGCTCTGACAGACAGACCCGCAGACAGGAAAATATTACTGAGCTCTGGCAGACAGACCCGCAGACAGGAACATATTACTGAGCTCTGACAGACAGGAACATATTACTGAGCTCTGACAGACAGGAACATATTACTGAGCTCTGACAGACAGGAACATATTACTGAGCTCTGGCAGACAGACCCGAACAGGAACATATTACTGAGCTCTGACAGACAGACAGAACCCTGATCTCTGACAGACAGGCCCGCAGACAGGAACATATTACTGAGCTCTGACAGACAGACCCGCAGACAGGCACATATTACTGAGCTCTAACAGACAGACCCACAGACAGGAACATATTACTGAGCTCTGACAGACAGGCCTGCAGACAGGAACATATTACTGAGCTCTGACAGACAGGAACATATTACTGAGCTCTGAGCTCTGACAGACAGGAACAGGAACATATTACTGAGCTCTGACAGACAGACAGACAGACCCGCAGACAGGAACATATTACTGAGCTCTGACAGACAGACCCGCAGACAGGAACATATTACTGAGCTCTGACAGACAGACCCGCAGACAGGAACATATTACTGAGCCCGCAGACAGGAACATATTACTGAGCTCTGAGACAGACCCAGGAACATATTACTGAGCAGAGACCCGCAGGAACATATTACTGAGCTCTGACAGACAGACCCGCACCATATTACTGAGCTCTGACAGACAGGAACATATTACTGAGCTCTGACAGACAGACCCGCAGACAGGAACATATTACTGAGCTCTGACAGACAGAGACAGGAACATATTACTGAGCTCTGACAGACAGACCCGCAGACAGGAACATATTACTGAGCTCTGACAGACAGGAACATATTACTGAGCTCTGACAGACAGACCCGCAGACAGGAACATATTACTGAGCTCTGACAGACAGACCCGCAGACAGGAACATATTACTGAGCTCTGACAGACAGACCCGCAGACAGGAACATATTACTGAGCTCTGACAGACAGACCCGCAGACAGGAACATATTACTGAGCTCTGACAGACAGACCCGCAGACAGGAACAGACCCGCAGACAGGAACATATTACTGAGCTCTGACAGACAGACCCGCAGACAGGAACATATTACTGAGCTCTGACAGACAGACCCGACAGACAGGAACATATTACTGAGCTCTGACAGACAGACCTGACAGCAGACAGGAACATATTACTGAGCTCTGACAGACAGACAGGAACATATTACTGAGCAGACAGGCCCGCAGACAGGAACATATTACTGAGCTCTGACAGACAGGCCCGCAGACAGGAACATATTACTGAGCTCTGAGCTCTGACAGACAGGCCCGCAGACAGGAACATATTACTGAGCTCTGACAGACAGGCCCGCAGACAGGAACATATTACTGAGCTCTGACAGACAGGAACATATTACTGAGCTCTGACAGACAGGCCCGCAGACAGGAACATATTACTGAGCTCTGACAGACAGGCCCGCAGACAGGAACATATTACTGAGCTCTGACAGACAGACCCGCAGACAGGAACATATTACTGAGCTCTGACAGACAGACCCGCAGACAGGAACATATTACTGAGCTCTGACAGACAGGAACATATTACTGAGCTCTGACAGACAGGAACATATTACTGAGCTCTGGCAGACAGACCCGCAGACAGGAACATATTACTGAGCTCTGACAGACAGACAGGAACATATTACTGAGCTCTGAGACAGGAACAGGAACATATTACTGAGCTCTGACAGACAGACCCTCTGACAGACAGGAACATATTACTGAGCTCTGACAGACAGACCCGCAGACAGGAACATATTACTGAGCTCTGACAGACAGACCCGCAGACAGGAACATATTACTGAGCTCTGACAGACAGACCCGCAGACAGGAACATATTACTGAGCTCTGACAGACAGACAGACAGGAACATATTACTGAGCTCTGACAGACAGACCCGCAGACAGGAACATATTACTGAGCTCTGACAGACAGACCCGCAGACAGGAACATATTACTGAGCTCTGACAGACAGACCCGCAGACAGGAACATATTACTGAGCTCTGACAGACAGACCCGCAGACAGGAACATATTACTGAGCTCTGACAGACAGACCCGCAGACAGGGACATATTACTGATCTCTGACAGACAGACCCGCAGACAGGCAGCAATGAGACAGGATCAGCAAGTCAGCAGCACCTGCTTTTCTCTGTCCACACACACACGCTCACACACACACACATGCACGCTCACACACACACACATGCACGCTCACACACACACACATGCACGCTCACACACACACACACACATGCACGCTCACACACACACATGCACGCTCACACACACACAGAGACGTACACACAGCCCACCACATTCTAATCTAATAAGTGCGATGGCAAGCTTGATTAATATAGCCAGTTATTGACTTCTAATTGGCGCCGTTCTGCTCTGCTAATTTCCTGGGACAAAATTACACTAATGTGGTTTGCTTGATGGAGTACTTATAGTAGTCTCCTAGGAGAGACAGGTCTCTGAAATAAATAGATAACAACAAGGAACGAAGAGAGAGATTTTAAAACTTTGATAAAGATCGGGGGCTGTTGTTTCAGCGCAGACCATTTTTCTAATCAGGAGCCTGCTGTCTTTGGAAATGTCATCCTGCAGTTTTGCTTACTGAGCTGGGCTGGGCTTGGGAGAGACTAGGACAGGGGCCGAGCTGGGGACTTTCACTTGAGAAGTGTAACACTAGCCACCTGTCTACACTCTAATGAATTCTCTCCAAACCTCTGAGGCTCTCACTGTTGTATATACACTACCACACTGAGCCCATTAACTTGACCAGGCCTCTCGTACTGTATTGGAGAAATCCATACACCACTTACTGTATGGGGAATATGAGAAACATACACATACTGTACACAGTGCAGTGTTAGATACAGACCAGTCATGAAACTCTTTATTATCCTGCCCTGCCTCAGACCTTTGAGTCCCATTAGGCTTAATTCTGTTTTCACATCCAGGATATTTATTTTGCGGCACACTGATGGATTATCTCACGAATGTAGCACTGTCCGCGTCTTATTTCTGTTCTTAATCCATATTTGTAATCCCCTATTGTTCTGATTCTCAGCTCTGATCACAATCCCTGCAACACATGTTTAATCCTGGATTGACACTGATCTGTGTGGCTTCAAGCACCTGTTCCTTCAATGTGACAAGACAAGACATACATTAACTTGAGGCCAGTGGTGTGTATTCATGGATGCTGAGGGAAGCCAGGCTTACGCAAATTTTTGTCAAATTTTTATTTATTTAAATTATGATAAAATTCCCTTCAATTCGTAAGTGGCTGAATCTCAATGGAGAAATCATCAGAGCGAGGGAAACAGCACCCCTCATTATGTGTAGGCCCTGTATCTGATGCAGTGGAGGCTCCTCAGTGAATTTCATTAAAAATATATATATTTTTTATTATAAAAAGTTATCCTTTTGAGATAAAACTATACTAAATATAATCATGTCACCAAATAATTGACTAAATCACACTATTTGTCAAAGGTCTACAATAGCCTCAACAGCACTCTCTAGGTGAGCACCATGGTGTACAGATGGCTTCCATCCCCCTCTGGGTATATTGACTTCAATACAAAAACTAGGTTGGCTTATGGTTCTCACCACCTTCCATAGACTTAAACGGTAATTATGACAACTTCCAGAGGACGTCCTCCAGCCTATCAGACTTCTTTCAGAATGAACTGACATGTCAACCCAATCAAGGATCAGAGTTAGAGAGTCATTCAGTATGCTGTAATAGAAATAAAGTCATGCTCATGAAAAACAAATGTCCTCCCTCATTTTAAATGGCACTGACTGTCACGTGGTGCGTGGTGCCGGCACTGGTGGTACCGGGCTGGGGACACGCACCTCATGGCAAGTGCAGGGAGAAGGAACAGGGCGTACTGGACTGCCGAGGCACACTATAGGCCTGGTGCGTGGTGCCGGCACTGGTGGTACCGGGCTGGTTACACGCACCTCAGGGCGAGTGCGAGGAGCAGGGAGTACTGGACCCTGGAGGCGCACTGGAGGCCTGGTGCGTGGTGTTGGCACTGGTGGTACTGGGCTGGGGACACGAACTTCAGGGCGAGTGCGGGGAGCAGGCACAGAACCTACTGGACTGTGGAGGCGTACTGGAGGTCTGAAGTGTAGAGCTGACACAACCCGTCCTGGCTGGATGTTTATCTTCGCCCTACAAATGCAGGGCACTGGCACAGGATGCACTGGGCTGTGCAGACTCACCAGAGACACACTACGCAGAGCTGGCGCAGGATATCCTGGTCCAAGGAGGTATACTGGAGACCAGGAGTGCTGAGCCAGCCCCCTCTTTCCTGGCTGGATGCCCATTCTAGCCCGGACAATGTGAGGAGCTGGAATAGAATGCACCAGAGACACCATGTATCTCTGCATAACACGGTGCCTGACCAGTTACACGCTCCCTACGGTAAGCACGAGGAGTTGGCTCAGGTCTCCTACCTGACTCAGCCAATCTCCTCGTGTTCCCCCCCCCAGAAAATATGTTGGGGCTTCCTCTCTGGTTAGTCGTTTACCCTCATATTGTCGCCGTTCCTCCAATCTCCTGTTCCATTGAATCCCAGACGGGCTCTGGCCCTCTCCCTGGATTGATGGACCACCTCTCCATCTCCTCCCAGGTTGTCATCCACTCATCCTTCTCCTGTTCCATTGAATCCCAGACGGGCTCTGGCACTCTCCCTGGATTGATGGACCACCCTCCATCTCCTCCCAGGTTGTCATCCACTCATCCTTCTCCTGTTCCATTGAATCCCAGACGGGCTCTGGCACTCTCCCTGGATTGATGGACCACCTCTCCATCTCCTCCCAGGTTGTCATCCACTCATCCTTCTCCTGTTCCATTGAATCCCAGACGGGCTCTGGCACTCTCCCTGGATTGATGGACCACCTCTCCATCTCCTCCCAGGTTGTCATCCACTCATCCTTCTCCTGTTCCATTGAATCCCAGACGGGCTCTGGCACTCTCCCTGGATTGATGGACCACCTCTCCATCTCCTCCCAGGTTGTCATCCACTCATCCTTCTCCTGTTCCATTGAATCCCAGACGGGCTCTGGCACTCTCCCTGGATTGATGGACCACCTCTCCATCTCCTCCCAGGTTGTCATCCACTCATCCTTCTCCTGTTCCATTGAATCCCAGACGGGCTCTGGCACTCTCCCTGGATTGATGGACCACCTCTCCATCTCCTCCCAGGTTGTCATCCACTCATCCTTCTCCCGGGTCCATTTTTCCACCAAGCGCTATTCCTCCCTTTCACGCTGCTTGGTCCTGGTTTGGTGGGTTATTCTGTCACGTCCATCGTAAGGAGGAGACCAAGGCGCAGCGTGATGAGAATACATTCTTATTTTAATGAACGATAAACACTAAACAAACCGACCGTGCCGCTATGACCACCGAGTGCTGACGCAGGCAACTATACATAGACAATAACCCACAGATAAACCAAGGAATATGGCTACCTAAATATGGTTCCCAATCAAGGACAACGATAAACAGCTGCCTCTGAATGAGAACCAATCTAGTTAACCATAGACATATAAACCCTTAGACTTAAAAAACCCCAAGAAATACAAAACCCCCTAGACAATACAAAAAACCAAACACACCACCCTTGTCACACCCTGACCAAACCAAATAATAAAGAAAACAAAGATAACTAAGGTCAGGGCGTGACAATGACTGCCACTTATCTGGTGTTGTCTGAACCAAAATGTTGTCGCCATAGCATTTGATTAATACCAGAAAGCAGTTCTCCTTTCTTAATAAAAAAAGTATAACATAATTAGCCAATCAGAGATAAGCTCAAATGTGGGTTGTCCTGGTGCAGCAAAACGCCCCCCAAGGGACGCCAGTTTGAATTTAGCTTCACACCAATCAAATCACATCCAAAGCAAAAACTGTATGGCCAGGATACCCTGGCCATACCATTCGCGCTATAGCGTGGCGGTAAAATCATTCTATTCGTTATGAGTTCACATATATGTGTGAGAGAGGTGAGTTGTTAGTTCAGCTAGAGTCAGTTCAGTTTTAACCTCAATTAGTCTGAAATAATTATCTTTGCTATACATTTACAATATTAATCAAATACAGTCAACTAATTGAAGATTTTAATAATTGACATATGAGGGAGGAGGAAGTTTGACAGCCAAAACAAACCAACATGAGTTTTTTCTCACTTGCAGGAAATCTGAAATGTTCCTCCCTGTGCTATCGCTGACCTGTGTAGTGAGAGTAAGTTGTTTTAATCCCGTGTTAAGATTTGATATTAGAAAAGGGATTCTGTGTCTCTGATGCAATAGATTAGCAGTAATCTTGTTTTTTCAGATTTAGGAGAGATTAAAAACTCATGTACTTATTGAAGCCCAAAGGAGTCATGGTTTCCTTCTCAAGATGTACAGCCCCTTTCAAGATATTGAAATAACTGTAATACCAATAAATGACTTGTCATATATTTTAACATTTCAACATTTGAAATAATTATATTATAAACAAAACAAAAAATGTCTGTAAAAACAATGTCCTGAGTTTTCAAACACCGTGTTGGGTCTGGTTTGTTTTTGTCACATCTGCTTTGATATTCTTATTATATATTAAACATATGAACATGATTTAATAATATATTTAAGAGTGATAAACTAGTGATAAATAATCTGCTCTAACTGTTATTATTTCGACCACAATGAAGGATTTACCGTTCGGCTACATGCTGTTGCAGTTTTCAGTCTGACAGTGTTATAGGAAATGAATAGCATTGTGCTTGCTAGGAAAAAGAACTGAGACACATTATTGAACGTAACATTGTCCTTTGGTGGAAGATCCAAGTCAATTCAGCAACGGTAAATAAAGTCTATACAATGAAGCTGAGTGAGGACACACACACACACACACACACACACACACACACACACACACACACACACACACACACACACACACACACACACACACACACACACACACACACACACACACACACACACACACACACACACACACACACACACCTCACCCTGTCTGGGGGCCAAGACGATGAACGAAGAGCACCCCCACCCCACTCAACACCTGAGGGAGAACAAAGACTCATGTCATGCCTCAGCCAGTCAGTCTTCATTGTAAGGCAAGCCGAGTCACACAGATTGAAGAAACACAGGTTAGCTTGAACCACTTCCAGAGACACACTCTATCAATTAGGAGGATGCCAGAGAGACCTCAGCACGACAGCACAAACAAAAGACACAGGGGAGACATAACCATGAGCTAATACTGTTATTGCAATTTTAAAGCAACATTAGATCGGTTGACACCTGAGTGTGATGCCGTGCAGCTGCGACAGTTCCATTGAATAGTATGGCAGCGAGGGCAGGGAAGGGCCAGGGTTTGAATTGTAAAGTGAGCTGATTGTTTAAAAGGCTCAGCACACCCAGGCCTGGTCTCTGGAGATGGCTGCATCATAGCTGAGAAGCCTTTGTTGCTGTTTTCAAAGGGCTTCCACTGAGCAGCACAGCCTTCCCCAATCAAGTCGTGGAGCCTATTCATCAACGAGGACAACCCCCTGTCAAATAATTCTACCATACTGAAATATGATCCTGTATACAATGTGATTCTTTGAGCATACAGTGTACCGGAAGTGATTTTAACACAACAGACATTGTTAGTAAGTAACATCACCTGCAGTTACCTGTAATATCCACCACAACTCCCATGTGATACATAGAATAAATAGCTAGCATACATTTGATGTAATATAAGACTTGACAATATATTTCTGTATCATACAGGACGTCATGTATTTAACACAGTATACTTTAATAAGGACTACCAATATACAGTCTGTGATCTAATGTAGCAGCTAATCCTGGGCCATTGCAAACAGTATAGTCAGGAAGTTGGTGTCCTTTGCACTAGACTGGCCTCAGTCTTACAGTAGGTGTCACCCCCCTCTTCTTTCAGAGAGCACTCAGCTCTATGGACAGTCTAGATATACCCTACCTTCTATGTATGAGCCTCATCTTGCATCTCAAATGCTGGGAAGTCACACACTGCTTGATGTATTTAGAAATGTTTTTAGGATGCTATTAAACACATACACATGCACAAGCAGGTAGGCAGGCATGGAGGCAGACAGGCAGGTAGGAAGACAGGCAGGTAGGCAGACCCGGCAGGTAGGAAGACAGGCAGGAAGGCAGACAGGTAGGTAGGAAGACGGGCAGGTAGGCAGACCGGCAGGTAGGAAGACAGGCATGAAGGCAGACAGGCAGGTAGGCAGACCCGGCAGGTAGGAAGACAGTCATGAAGGCAGACAGGCAGGTAGGAAGACGGGCAGGTAGGCAGACCGGCAGGTAGGAAGACAGGCAGGTAGGCAGACAGGCAGGTAGGACGACAGGCAGGAAGGAAGACAGGCAGGTCAGAAGACAGGCAGGTAGGAAGACAGGCAGGTAGGAAGACAGGCAGGTAGGAAGATAGCCAGGTAGGAAGACAGGCAGGTAGGAAGACAGGCAGGTAGGAAGACAGGCAGGTAGGAAGACAGGCAGGTCAGAAGACAGGCAGGTAGGAAGACAGGCAGGTAGGAAGACAGGCAGGTAGGAAGATAGTCAGGTAGGAAGACAGGCAGGTAGGAAGACAGGCAGCTAGGAAGATAGTCAGGTAGGAAGACAGGCAGGTAGGAAGATAGTCAGGTAGGAAGACAGGCAGGAAGGAAGACAGGCAGGTAGGAAGACAGGCAGGTAAGAAGATAGTCAGGTAGGAAGACAGGCAGGAAGGAAGATAGTCAGGTAGGAAGACAGGCAGGAAGGAAGACAGGCAGGTAGGAAGATAGGCAGGAAGGAAGACAGGCAGGAAGGAAGACAGGCAGGTCAGAAGACAGGCAGGTAGGAAGACAGGCAGGTAGGAAGATAGTCAGGTAGGAAGACAGACAGGTAGGAAGACAGGCAGGTAGGAAGATAGTCAGGTAGGAAGACAGGCAGGAAGGAAGACAGGCAGTTAGGAAGACAGGCAGGAAGGAAGACAGGCAGGAAGGAAGACAGGCAGGTCAGAAGACAGGCAGGTAGGAAGACAGGCAGGTAGGAAGATAGTCAGGTAGGAAGACAGGCAGGTAGGAAGATAGTCAGGTAGGAAGACAGGCAGGTAGGAAGACAAGCAGACAGGCAGGTAGGAAGACAGGCAGGTAGGAAGATAGTCAGGTAGGAAGACAAGCAGACAGGCAGGTAGGAAGACAGGCAGGTAGGAAGATAGTCAGGTAGGAAGACAGGCAGGAAGGAAGATAGTCAGGTAGGAAGACAGGCAGGTAGGAAGACAAGCAGACAGGCAGGTAGGAAGACAGGCAGGTAGGCAGACAGGCAGGTAGGAAGATAGTCAGGTAGGAAGACAGGCAGGAAGGAAGACAGGCAGGTCAGAAGACAGGCAGGTAGGAAGACAGGCAGGTAGGAAGACAGGCAGGTAGGAAGATAGTCAGGTAGGAAGACAAGCAGGTAGGAAGACAGGCAGGTAGGAAGACAGGCAGGTAGGAAGACAGGCAGGTCAGAAGACAGGCAGGTAGGAAGACAGGCTGGTAGGAAGACAGGCAGGTAGGCAGACAGGCAGGTAGGAAGACAGGCAGGTAGGAAGACAGGCAGGAAGGAAGACAGGCAGGTCAGAAGACAGGCAGGTAGGAAGATAGTCAGGAAGTAAGACAGGCAGGTCAGAAGACAGGCAGGTAGGAAGACAGGCAGGTAGGAAGACAGGCAGGTAGGAAGATAGTCAGGTAGGAAGACAGGCAGGTAGGAAGATAGTCAGGTAGGAAGACAGGCAGGTAGGAAGACAAGCAGACAGGCACGTAGGAAGACAGGCAGGTAGGCAGACAGGCAGGTAGGAAGACAGGCAGGTAGGAAGACAGGCAGGAAGGAAGACAGGCAGGAAGGAAGACAGGCAGGTCAGAAGACAGGCAGGTAGGAAGATAGTCAGGTAGGAAGATAGTCAGGTAGGAAGACAGGCAGGTAGGAAGATAGTCAGGTAGGAAGACAGGCAGGTAGGAAGATAGTCAGGTAGGAAGACAGGCAGGTAGGAAGACAGGCAGGTAGGAAGATAGTCAGGTAGGAAGACAGGCAGGTAGGAAGATAGTCAGGTAGGAAGACAGGCAGGTAGGAAGACAAGCAGACAGGCAGGTAGGAAGACAGGCAGGTAGGCAGACAGGCAGGTAGGAAGACAGGCAGGAAGGAAGACAGGCAGGAAGGAAGACAGGCAGGTCAGAAGACAGGCAGGTAGGAAGATAGTCAGGTAGGAAGACAGGCAGGTAGGAAGACAAGCAGACAGGCAGGTAGGAAGACAGGCAGGTAGGCAGACATGCAGTGAGGCAGACATGCAGTGAGGCAGACATGCAGTGAGGCAGACAGGCAGGCAGGCACACCACACCTTTATGTCTGACTGATTACACTTGATGGGAGCTCTCAGAAAGCTCTCTCTGCACAGCAACATGCTCAGTGACAACAGCAGCAGCAGTCCTGCGGTAGTTGTGGTTAGTGTCATACAAGAACAACAGTTACTGAGGCATCCATGGACCAGACCAGACCAGACCAGACCAGACCAGACCAGACCAGACCAGACCAGACCAGACCAGACCAGACCAGGCATTTAACTGACTGATTGACTGACTCCTAGGTGTCAGCTTTCCCCTGCCTGCAAGTGAAAGCCTTTCACCTTGAACACCACAACTCAGACACACACACCACAACCCAAACCTCAAACACGCATACACGCTTACGCACACGCACTCACAAATCACAAGGCAAGGCCACAAAATGAAAAGGCCTGTATCAGAGTTCAAAGAGGTCTGCTAGAAAACAAGGATCACCCCCAGTTTACATAGTCCCGGTCATGAAATATTCACCATCAGAACCCTACATGTAATATAGGGTGGTGGTGTAATGTTAATGTATGGTCTTTAATAATTCATTAGGCCCGTTGTTGTCATCTTGATGCCTTCAGGAGATGTCACAGTGCAAACCATTGGTCTTGAAGGTAAGATAAAATGCTTCTTTTTCAACTAATGTACAGCCTTAATGTTAAGTGGTAGATATAGTATAGTCAGTATAACAACACACTGCACACAGGCCTGAAGTTATTTTCTGCCCTGGTAATGATAATGAAAAGCAGAGGCTGTGTAAGGCCATCCCAGCTTTCATTTAATTTACAAATGTCAGGCTAACCTGATCTTGCTCCAGCCCCAGCCGGAGATCTATCCACTTCCTGGTGTCCAAGTAATGATTGTTAATAATGTCATCCGATCAGGAGGAGAGCAGCGCGGTGTGGGTTGGAGAGTGATGTGTGTGTGTGTGTGTGTGTGTGTGTGTGTGTGTGTGTGTGTGTGTGTGTGTGTGTGTGTGTGTGTGTGTGTGTGTGTGTGTGTGTGTGTGTGTGTGTGTGTGTGTGTGTGTGTGTGTGTGTGTGTGTGTGTGTGTGTGTGTGTGTGTGTGTGTGTGTGTGTGTGTGTGTGTGTGTGTGTGTGTGTGCGAGTGTGTGCGAGTGTGTGCGTGTGTGTGCGTGTGTGTGCGTGTGTGTGCGTGTGTGTGCGTGTGTGTGTGTGTGTGTGTGTGTGTGTGTGTGTGTGTGTGTGTGTGTGTGTGTGTGTGTGTGTGTGGTGGTAGGGTATGTTATAATGACGGAGGTTAGGGGATGGGGGGCAGAGGGGTAGGGGGGGTCAAGGACAATGAGCCCCGCTGACCATAGCTATCGTGATCCTCAGCCTGAAGCTCTTGCTCTTCCTATACCCAGAGACTGAGTCTCTCCAGACAGAGAGAGAGAGAGAAAGAGAGAGAGACATTGTGCTTCTACCCCCACCAGACATCCCCCATACAAACACCAGTCCATTCCCCCAGTCTCCCTGTGCCCCACCCTCTTCATTAAGACTAGGGACCCTCCATAGTGTCCTAGCCCAGTGCAGAGTGCAGGGGTCAGACTGTAATTAATGCTGGACCTCCTCCCCTTTAGTAAGGCCTAATCCACTTCAGCTTCAGGAAACGAGAGTAGGCAGAGAAAGGGGAAGAGAAAGGGGAAGAGACAGAGGAAGAGGCAGAGACAGAGGAAGAGGCAGAGACAAAGGAAGAGGCAGAGACAAAGGAAGAGGCAGAGACAGAATAGACAGAGATAGAGGCAGAGACAGCGACAGAGGCAGTGACAGAGGCAGAGGAAGAGCCAAAGACAGAGGAAGATGCATAGAGAGCAGAAGAGGAAGAGGCAGAGACAGAGACAGAGGCAGAGACAGAGGCAGAAACAGAGAAAGAGGCAGAGGAAGAGACAGAGGAAGAGGCAGAGTCAGAGGAAGAGGCAGAGACAGAGGAAGAGACAGACTGTAATTAATGCTGGACCTCCTCCCCTTTAACACCTAATCCACTCCAGCTTTGGGACACGAGAGTAGGCAGAGGAAAAGCCAGAGACAGAGGCAGAAACAGAGGAAGAGGCAGAGACAGAGGCAGAAACAGAGGAAGAGGCAGAGACAGGAGAAGAGACAGAGACAGGGGAAAAGACAGAGGAAGAGGCAGAGACAGAGGCAGAAACAGGGGAAGAGGCAGAGACAGGGGAAGAGACAGAGGAAGAAGCAGAGGAAGGGGCAGAGGAAAAGGCAGAGACAGAGGCAGAAAAAAGAGGAAGAGGCAGAGACAGAGGAAGAGGCAGAGACAGAGGCAGAAACAGAGGAAGAGGCAGAGACAGGGGAAGAGGCAGAGACAGAGGCAGAAACAGAGGAAGAGGCAGAGACAGAGGAAGAGGCAGAGACAGAGGCAGAAACAGAGGAAGAGGCAGAGACAGGGGAAGAGACAGAGGAAGAGGCAGAGACAGAGGAAGAGGCAGAGACAGAGTCAGAAACAGAGGAAGAGGCAGAGACAGGGGAAGAGACAGAGGAAGAGGCAGAGACAGAGGAAGAGGCAGAGACAGAGGCAGAAACAGAGGAAGAGGCAGAGACAGAGGCAGAAACAGAGGAAGAGGCAGAGACAGAGGAAGAGGCAGAGACAGAGGCAGAAACAGAGGAAGAGGCAGAGACAGGGGAAGAGACAGAGGAAGAGGCAGAGACAGAGGAAGAGGCAGAGACAGAGGCAGAAACAGGGGAAGAGGCAGAGACAGGGGAAGAGACAGAGGAAGAGGCAGAGACAGAGGAAGAGTCAGAGGAAGAGGAAGAGGCAGAGACAGCGTAAGAGGCAGAGACAGATTAAGAGGCAGAGGAAGAGGAAGAGGCCGAGACAGAGGATGATGCAGATGCAAAGGAAGTGGAAGAGGAAGAGGCAGAGACAGAGGAAGAGGAAGAGGCAGAGACAGAGGAAGAAACAGAGGAAGAGGCAGAGACAGGAAGAGACAGAAGAAGAGGAAGAGGCATAGAGAGGAAGACACGGGAGAAGAGTCAGAGGATGAGGCAGAGACAGAGGAAGAGGCAGAAGTAAAGACAGGGATCCTGACAAGTGACTTTACCAATGGGCAGGCTGACTACTTAAAGGGGAGGGTCTTAACATCCACAGTTATTAAAGGGAGGGCACTACAGTTTGTGGTATAAGGAAATGAAAAGTGGTTTGAATTCCAAAAAATCATAGTTTACTAAACCTTTATCAAACATATTTCGGCTGAACTATGTTTCATTGTATTCCTGTCCAGGATGACCTAGATGACATGAAACTAGGTTGTTTACTATATATTAGTACAAAAGCTGTGTCACTCACACACTGGCTGTGATGTTTAATGATTTCCTACACAAACATTCAGGATGCTGGGCATTCTCATCATAACTACTGATAGTGCTAATGCAGTGGTATAGTGACTGCTAATGGCCCGGCTCTCACTGTGATAAGTGATGCTTATCATCCTCTCTCCGGCAGGATTTGTTACACTTCCTTATCTCCCCTCCGATACATTACAAGATGAACCTACCCAACGCCCTAATGTCCTCTATGATGCCTCTGTGTTTGTCTGTTAGATCAACCCTCCCTCCTCCTCTTCTCCTCTTCTCCTCCTTCTCTAAATGTTATTATCTGATGATTGCTCCATTGTCTGAGGGGTCAGTGGGTGACAAAGGTGGCTCTTGGCCCCTGTATTGGAACCCATGTCAGGGGAGACAGACACATAATGCTGTGTCTGTCCCCTCCACCCTCCACTGCAGCAGCCAGCCTGTAATGACATGGACAAATCAGAATGTGGACTCTGGGGGAATGACCTCTGCTGACCCCTGGTTCCAGAACATGACCTGGAACTGGCTGGGGGCTCTGTCTGATTGTGACAATGCCCATCGCAGTGACCTCTAAACAGGCCACAAGTGACAGCCAACCCTCTAGAAGCAGCCATCTGTTATGTTACCACTACACTGCACCCTACTCCAGGAGTCTAGCTGATGATGGGCTGGACGTAGAGCTGGATCCCATACGACTGTAGAGAAGATCCTACAGTATACGCATCGTTTCACATTTCATAATGATATTGGGGCTGCCACTGTTGTATGAAGGACAGTGGACTGAAATAAGCATGTTACAGTGTGGGTAGAATTGAGTTGAATCTGTATAACAATGTTCATTTTGAAAACTGGAGGAGGAGTCTACTGTATCCCAATTAGCCCAGGCCAAAAATATGGATATTTCTGCGCATGTGCAGGATTTTATTCCCGTAGCTGAGTGCCCGCTCCGCTGCCAATACAGCTGCTGTGTGATCCCCTGCTGTTCCCTTTCCTTGATCGCCTTTGTCTGGTCACCGGTGGAGCCTACAAACTTTATGTAATACACAAAACTATTCACATTATTGCATTCCATGCCTTAGTAAGCATAAGCACAATGTCATGTTCTTTTTTCAGGAGGGGAGTAGAAAATACAGACAAATACAGAACATACATTGACACGTTCGCACAAACATGGTTGTCAGTGTTACAAACATAAGCACGACTCAAACAGGAAGTCTAGTGATTCCATGTTATTTTTGGCTGCTTAGTTACATGCTGCTATTTACTCTCGCCACGGTATATCAGCATATATGCCATAACTATGGCACCGAGCGATGCAAAATGAACTCGCCCATTGGCAGCAACTATAAAGAGTAACCTACCACATCACACAAAACGCTGATAGTTTGATGATTTGAAAAAGTACAAATCCCAAGAAATGACACAAAAAAATATAGAGTAACAATCTTGATATAAATCTCTTTTGATCATTGCCATTAATACTCCATTATTACCGCTAATTTATGTACTGGTTTATACCCCACTTACAACTCTAACCCCAAGACTGAGGTAAGTGATCAATATCCAGATACAGAGTGTTTTGGTAGAAAAAGGTTTTACCGAAGGTAAATGGAGCCAAACTTTCTGTCAAAGTAGTAAAAGATATCTCGAAAATTTCTGTTAAATCAGTCGCAGATGTGTATGTTTATAAAGATAAATTGAATTAAAGTATAGTCGTACTTGTGCACAAGCCCTGGGTCCCGGCTCTCTCTAATCAGGACGCTGGTGATTTAACTGGCTTCAACAGGTCATGCTATTTAAGAGGAACCACTACAGGCTCCAGGAAATGAAACACGGCCGCCGAACATGGTTTGGAGTGGAGGACTCGGCTGTTTTTCCCCTCTACAAAAATTGACCCCCCCCACCTTCTCGTCCCCGACTCCTACTCAGAACTAACTAGAAAAACCTCATTAAGAGTCTGAATGGAATTCTCTCTGTGGAATGTCCGCTGTATCTGTTACTTGGCTAGCCGAGAACCTGAACCCCCTCCTCAATGTGGACACACACACCACACACATGCACACAAACACGCACGCACACACAAACACGCACAGACATACACACACAGACAGAAAGACAGAGACCCTGGCATAAGGCTCCATCATGGCCCCTCATCTGATAGAGGGTGGGGGGATGTGAAGGGCTGCCCTGCTCAAGAGGGATCTCAAGACCACACGGCATCTTCTGCTCAAGTGTTTCGTCATTGTTGGATCACTAATTGGACGGCATCTGAGCCAGATTATTTCTATTCACTTCCTTATGGGAGTGATTGTTTGTGAGAAATAGCTTGGGCCCGTTCTGCCCGAAGGCACAGCTGTGGAAACATTTGACTCATGTTTCCTGGCTCCTTATAGGCTCCATGAGGAGACATTGGTGTTTTGAGGCCCAACGTGTTAATGCAGTTTGCATCTTCAACTTCATTTCAGGTGAATGACCTCTTACTGAAAAAGTATTTGGGTGTTTAGGTCATTGATGGTTTACCTGTATGTTTTGATATGGATGAATTTACTATGGCTATGACTCACAAAAATTTGATCACATTTGTGCTGTCTGGCAGACACACACGTACGCACACACACACAATGCACACACACACACACACACACACACACACACACACACACACACACACACACACACACACACACACACACACACACACACACACACACACACACACACACACACACACACACACACACACACACACACACACACACACACACACACACACACACACACACACACACACACACACACACACACACACACACACACACAGTCACTTGAGAGTACACACACACACCCCTTCCATCTTGGCTGTGGCTGCTGACTCCAGAGGGAAGAGGGAGAGAGTATATCCTCTCTGGCTGCTTCCTGGAATTATTCCCTCTTTTGAACTGAGCAGGCCTCTGCATCTGCCTCTGCCCAGGGGATGTTGACCTGTGGCCATTATAAATAGTATCGGATCCTCATTCAGCTCAGTAGCCCAGCAGTGCTAACTCATTGTTCATCCCAGCACCACAGGTTCCTTCACAGTGATACAGTGTGCAAAAGAGGCACCACCTTCATGGCTTAACCGGAACCAGGCAAACGTAGCCAGCCCAGCCACTAAGACCATCTCACCTCTCCCCCCTCAGGCTGCCCTACATGGGTAAGGTCCTTTAAATGATGCAGCTATTTTTCACCCGTGTCTAAAAATACAATTAGGGGGCCTTTAGATAGAGTTCTCTCAAGAATCACCGGAACAGGCAACTGTGACTGTGGCTAAAAATACTGGGCAGCGTGTGAAGAAGATAAAGGCTATCAGCGACAAGCCTGACAAAGCTTAGCTGACTTTCAAGTACAAGAACAATTGACCAGGCACTTTCAGGGTGGTTTGACACTCTGTTCACTGGTGGATAGACTGCGAAGCAGGATGTTAAAAACCTTTCTTCATTGGACAACTGGGGACCGATACAATTCAGTACACAAAATGAGTAGCAAATGACAAGAGAAGCCTCAATGTACTGCCTATCTACCAGAATAGTACACAGCTGTCTCCCCTCTATTAGTGCCTGTGACATGCATCGAGCTGTCGCTCTGTAAGAGAGTGAGAGAGGGACAGAGAGCGAGAGCATGAGAGAGAGAGAGTGAGAGAGAGAGAGTGAGAGAGAGAGAGTGAGAGAGAGAGAGTGATACCGACCCCGTGCGGAAGAGAAAGACTGTGTGTACAAGAGAGTGTGTGCAATGTGAGCTTGTGACCTGTGACCCCTCATCTCATCGATTCAGACAAGAAGAACTGGAGTTAATTGCCTTCAATTTTCCCCCAGCCATCACTCTCTAGTTCTCCCCCAGTTGATCATCTTTCTCTCCCCTTCCTTCTCTCCATCAGAGAAGAGGTGTACGTTTTCAAGGCCAAACCGTTTGTGGTTAATGTGGCGCTAGGACTCAGGACTCAGCCATCGGTAATCTGATTTCAATAGCCATGTCTTTAGAGGTTGGGTCAATCAGATTTCTGTCTCTCAGTGAATTATTAATTTGAGGGGGGGGGGCTTCTACCATTGCACAGGGTCTCTGTTAAATACCCAGGAGACCCCGCTCAATCAGACAGCTGATCACCTTCTGAGGCATCATGGGAGGGCTGGACGAGATAGAGAGGCGGCTCAGTCTATCAGACAGCGTGGAGTCATACCAAACAACACTGGGGGATTCATCAGAGACGAGGCCCAATCGACATGTTTCGTTTACACTAGAGAAATACACAGAGTGTACAAAACATTAGAAACACCTTCCTAATATTGAGTTCACCTCATTTTGCCCTCAGAACAGCCTCAATTCGTCGAGGCGTGGACTCTACAAGGTGTCAAAATTGTTTCACAGGGATGCTGGCCCATGTTGACTCCAATGCTTCCCACAGTTGTGTCATTTTGGCTGGATGTCCTTTGGGTGGTGGACCATTCTTGGCGGACCACACGGGAAACTGTTGAGTGTGAAAGAGCAGGTGTTCTTCATGTTTTGTACATATAAGGTAACAAAATATAGCCTAAGAATGAGGATCAACTTCAACAACTATTATGGTGTTAATTAACACCACTTTCATGTTCAAGACCCAGAAACAAAACAGCAATCACCTTGGTGATGCATAACGAGGTGTTCCATAGAAGGAAGTGGAGAAAATGGATAAGGCCATCTTACTTACGTATACACACCCTGTCCGTGATAGTTAACACAAACAACTAATGAGCCTGATTGCTTTTCAAAGTAACCGTGCTGGCTGACCGTTGGTTTGGGGGACCTCCCTTTCCGTGAATAAAGCGGACCCCCACCCCACTACCGCAGCCTCAGCGGGCTAGCCGGGTCTGGCAGTGACTTCACTGTGTTTACTGTAATTAGTGGCACCTCATTTACAGCCCACTGACCCAGAATGACCCCTAGCTCTGACATCACACAAAACAACTAGCACCACTACACTACGAACAAACAGAACTGGGGCTGGCGAGAGGAGGAAGGATTCTAAGCAAAGAGTTTGCGTGTGTGTGTGTGTGTGTGTGTGTGCGTCCGTGCGTTTACGTGTGTGTGAGTCTGTGTGTGTGTGTTTGTGAAGGCAACAGAAGGGGTTGAGGGAGAGTGGAGGGTGGGGGTGTAAGCTCATTGTGCTGGACTTCAGAGGCCAAACGTCTGCAGCTTCCTTTTGGAGGCAGTGGGTTAAAAATAATGTGGTGTGCAGTGAGCGCGGGGAGAAAGGCGCAGACAGCCAGGAGCCAGAGTCGCTCTCATTCAGAGACAGCCCTCAGGAAGAGAGCTCTCTGATATGCACCCCGGCACGGCAGCGGATGGATTTTTTCTTTTCTTTTCTGGATGTCTCACTCCAGGGCCTAATATGCCCATAAATGTCCCGTACACAAACAGAAATATATGGTCATCAGTTTACCCCCGGCTCATCCTCTTAGAATGAATCAAAACAGATGGAGTACCATGGACACCGGAGAGAGATCTCTCTCTACATCTTTCTTCTTCTTTGGGGCGTCGTGTAGCATAGTGGTTAGAGTGTTGGACTTAGGCTGAAAGGTTGCTAGATCAAATCCCTGAGCTGACAAGGTAAACATCTGTTGTTCTGCCCCTGAACAAGACAGTTAACCCACTGTTCCTAGGCCATTGAAAATAAGAATTTGTTCTCAACTGACTTGCCTAGTAAAATAAAATTCCCTCCAATGTGTTTTAATGTTTAACCAGACAAGGTATTTGCTCTAGTGTTTTCACTATTGAGAAGAAAATCAATGCAAGACGACTGAAGAGGTTTTTGTTCACAATCATTAAGCTCAATATCATCCTCTTTCTGTACATCATAATGATCTTTCAGATCAACCATCTTAACATAAATGCAGCTGGTGTCAGGAGTTCAGGGCCATTCAGCACTCGAGACAGGTGAGGTGTGACACTGCTGCAAAACAATATAGAGGTGTACACACACACACACACCCCACACACAGCCACACACACACACCCACACACAGCCACACACACACTTCTTCACTAGTGGAGGTAGAGAAACAACTCCATACACAAGGTGGCACTGAGACCTCATGGTGACAAAGGGAGCCTTTGACACCCAGCATGTCTGTGTGTGCGAGTGTTTGAGAGAGTGTGTATGTGGGCATGTGTGTGTATATGTGTGTGTGAGAGAGAGAGTGTGTATGTGTGCGTTTGTGTGTATGTGTGTGTTTGTGAGTGTATCTCGGGGGCAGGAGCGGTGACTCACAGGTGATCAGCTCCCTCCTCCCCTCCCCTCCCCACCCTTGCTCTCTCCCTCCTCGGGGTGGGGGAGTGTTGCGTGAGGAAGCTGGACGGTCGCTGCCTTGCTCCACCCTGTAGATAAGACTGTCTCCAGCTGGCCTCGTACACCTCCTGTCATCTGTCTGCTTCTTATCACACCATGCTGCTCAGTGTTGACGGCCTAATTAGCCTGACGCCAGTCCGTAGTCCCAGTTCCCCGTGCCCCCCCCCCACACCCGGAGGCAGAGGGCCTGAGGGAGGCTTACCTGCTTAGCGTCTGGACCCTGTGGACCCTCGAGACCAAAACGTCTGGAAGCATGACAGTGGTGGATAAAGACTAGACAATAGGTTAGGTGGCTCCCCAGATCACTGTCTTTCAAAGTAAAACAAAGCCCAATGATTAGAGATGATGTAACATCTGTTATCTCCATACAATAACTTATACTCAACTATGAGCTATCTGTGACTTGGCTGTTTACAGTAAATGAGCAGTGACATTTGTCAAAGGATGCATTTGCATAATAGCTTTCAGAATTAAGATGGTGGAAGGACATTTTTATTCAATTATTTTAATGTGATGTTTTAATGCTTATAAAGAGATTGACATGTTGATAAAGGTGGTCTTACCAGATGAAGAGTTCCACTCAACAGCTCATTATAATGGGGAGTAGTGCACTCCTCTGATGGAAGGGCCACATAAACACTCAACACTTTTCTATTATCTATTTGAAGTGTTTGCAAAGTGGGAGTGGTGGTGGACAAAGACCAGACTCCCACATACAACGATCGATCTGACCAGACTCCCACATACAACGATCGATCTGACCAGACTCCCACATACAACGATCGATTTGACCAGACTCCCACATACAACGATCGATCTGACCAGACTTCCACATACAACGATCGATCTGACCAGACTCCCACATACAACGATCGATCTGACCAGACTCCCACATCCAATGATCGATCTGACCAGACTCCCACATACATCGATCGATCTGACCAGACTCCCACATACAACGATCAATCTGACCAGACTCCCTCATACAACGATCGATCTGACCAGACTCCCACATACAACGATCGATCTGACCAGACTCCCACATACAACGATCGATCTGACCAGACTCCCTCATACAACGATCGATTTGACCAGACTCCCACATACAACGATCGATCTGACCAGACTCCCTCATACAACGATCGATCTGACCAGACTCCCTCATACAACGATCGATCTGACCAGACTTCCTCATACAACGATCGATTTGACCAGACTTCCACATACAACGATCGATCTGACCAGACTCCCTCATACAACGATTGATTTGACCAGACTCCCACATACAACGATCGATCTGACCAGACTCCCTCATACAACGATCAATTTGACCAGACTCCCACATACAACAATCAATCTGACCAGACTTCCACATACAACGATCGATCTGACCAGACTTCCACATACAACGATCGATCGGACCAGACTCCCACATACAACGATCGACCTGACAAGAGTCCCACATACAACGATCGATCGGACCAGACTCCCACATACAACGTTTGACTTATATTGAGGTCACCACGTTTGGTTTCTTATCAAAGAGTACTTCCCCCTATAGATACAAGCATTTCTAGGTAGAGATCGAACCGAGACAGATACAGATATCCTGGCACTCAGTATCTCGTCCAATAGGGTACATGGGTCCAAGCATTCAGGTGACCGGAGCAGTCATTATTAGCCCCATTACAACAGCCAGCTCCAGACAATATCTCTCTCCTGCAATGTGTATGATAAGGGCCATTGATAAGTATCTTTAGAGACAGATAGCATAGAGACAGTCTCGTTTTCCATGGAGAGGAATACTCATGAACCTTTATGAGAGTCGTTAAACTTTGCTTAGATGTTAGATATGCCACTCATTGATGTGTTGTGGGCCCGGCTAGTGATTTATGGATGGCCTGAGTGACGCCTGCGAGGACCCATGGCTGTTTGAGGTGGGCAGTCATATAGAGGCAGTGTTGGAGATAAGCGGAGAGAGAGGGCTCTCCCCGGGCCTGAGGTGACGGGAGAGAATGGAGACAGTCCTGTCTTGAGTTAGGACTGTAGATGTCAGATTTTCAGCGCTGAAGCTTAACAACTGGACAGTCAATCTGTGGTCTTTTTCACCTATATAGGCCCCACAATAGGACATGATCCTTCTAGTCATTTGGAGGTTTGTATCTATTAGGGACCTAATTTTGAGTCCTCACAAACTACTGTACCCTTACTCGTACCGTACTGTGATGATCTCATAACCATAAGTCCTATGATTCTGTTCCAGACACTACAGTACTACTGTCCATACAGTCAACACAAGGCCTTATGCAGTTTTAATCCAAAAGTGCTTTCAACCTATTACTTTGCTATTGTTCAGACCTCAGGCCGCAATGCCATCCATCCCAATCAACTCTGTTTCCATCCAGACATCAATACCCATTCAATATTGAAACCAGCAGCCACTACCTCAGAGACGCACGCACGCACGCGCACACACACACACACACACACACACACACACACACACACACACACACACACACACACACACACACACACACACACACACACACACACACACACACACACACACACACACACACACACACACACACACACACACACACACACACACACACTACACCATCATCTTTCCAACCCTGCCTGCATCCCACATAATGCCATTTAGAATAATAGCATTGTGAGCAAATAGCACTTAACTCTGTTAACAGACAAATCTACTCGCCCCGCCTATGAGAGCATCTGTCATATTTATGAATACGTATAAGCAGATGCTCAGGCAAGGAATCCAATTTGTCCACTCAATGCTTTTTTCCTGCTCGCCGCCGCACCTTCAACCTCACCCTCACTCTCACACACCACCGTCAGGTCACAGGTGCCCGTTGTTGTTCTCTGACCCCTGAGGTGTGCGTACGCTGCCTCAGACTTCCTTTTCCCCCAATTACGGGGCAGCGAATAATGTCGCCTTGCCCTCTCCTGAACCCTGGCATAAAAAAAACACTAATTTTTGGGGTCCTTCGATTTCGCTGCCATAATAAATAAGACCAGAGAGGCCTTGGCTTCCCAGTGACACTGACCTCCTGACCCTAACCCTAACCCTCGACCTTTGGGACTGCAGGGACAAAAGTGGGCTTTCCTTTTCATTCTGCTCTGGGAGGGTTATATGGGCCTGACCTCATGCTCTTTTTAACCTCTCAACCCCTGGCCTGATGTCTGTGATTTAGGGCAAATTTCATTACATGCCTTTCCTAGATGAAACATGATGGTGGGATGTAGCGAGCACATTTGGATACTTGGAAGTTGGGGGAACATGTGCTTTTGGTTTCACATTGGTTGTGGGAAAGAAGCCATACGTTTCCTGACCAGTAAAACAGAACATTTTTTAAACGTTATGAGAACAGAAGTGAAAATGTAGTCTCTTCTGGGAATGTTTATTTTAAGGTTGCAGTGAGGTACTGAGAATGTTTCCTCTGGTTTCTTGAAAGTTTTCCTGGAAGGTTTTATTTTCAACTCCAAGCAGAGATACAGTGACACATGGAAATTCAATGATCATGCAAACAGTCTTTTTTTATTGTGACATGGCATCAGTTAGATTTTAACATTAGACCCTTTGTTCTCTAACCCTGTAATTCTTTAACGAGGCAAGTCAGTTAAGTAAACATTTTTATTTTCAATAACAGCCTAGGAACAGTGGGTTAACTGCCTTGTTCAGGGGTAGAATGACAGCTTTTAACTTGTCAGCTCAGGGATTTGATCTCACAATCTCTCAGTTACTAGTCCAACGCTCTAGCCACTAGGCTACTTTCTGCCAGAATTACAGTTGGAATAGGGCTGGATTCAAACTGTATCGCTGAAGTATCAAGGAAGCTCCTTTTTAGAGTGAATGCAGTCTCCGTGACCATGGGAACATCGCTTTTAATTGTCAATGGAGCTACAAGATGATCTTCAAGGCTACGGATTGAATAGAGTCCTTTGTCCACTGCGCCAACAGGATAGAGATGGCATGGCATGTTTTTTACTCATACAAAGCTGTTCATTTTTGTCTATTCAAACAAACCAAGGGAAACAAAGGAAACAAGCACCCTTTAAAATCAGGTTTGCCAATTAGTAGGCGTGGCCAACACACCTGAACAGACTTAAAGTGATGCTTCAGAGCTTTAGTATCATTTCAGCCAGTAGTTTAGAAAGTTGTACTCACAAGCCAAAACGGGTCCCCAAAAATGGTCCACAATTATGTACTACGTCATCCATTTTGCATGAATTGTTGCATCCTACAAACATTTTAAATAAATAAAATTGCAATTCATATGATATGTTACGTGCTTAAGATCTCGGACAGCATCTTTAACAAGACAGAGGATAGAGAGAGTTTTGTTGACGATGAGAACGGGATGTATATGTTTTTAAATAACATTCACAGAATGTTTTTTGAACTCTACTTAAGTGTACTTGTTTTTTATAAAAAGTTTTCTTTATGTTTTGAGAACAGAATTTAGAGCTTATTGATGTTAATGTGTAGAATGAATATGATGTTGAACAGTTCATCGTTCTACCCCTCCAAGCTCATCACGACGCTCTGGACCCTGGCTCCTCCCTCTGTAACTGGATCCTGCACGTCCTGACTGGCCGCCCCAGGTAGTGAGGGTAGGCAACAACACATCCGCCATGCTTACCCTCAACACAGGGGCCACTCAGGGGTGCGTGCTTAGTCCCCAGCTCTGTTCTCTCTGCTGCTGCATGGCAAGCGGTACCAATGCACCAAGTCTGGAACCAACAGGACCCTGGACAGCTTCTGCTTCCAAGCCATAGGACTGCTAAATAGTTAACCAGCTACCCGGACTATCTGTACTGACCCTTTTTGCACTAACTCGTTTGATTCATCACGTACATTGCTGCTACTGTGTATATTCTATCCTGTTGCTTAGTCACTTTGCCCATACCTATATGTAAAGTAAGCATTTCACTGTTAGTCAGCTTCAATATTCCAGATGGTTTTGGGTTCTGTCAATTAAACATTTTGCATAATTTCCAATCCCCCTCATTCTATTTATTTATTCCCGAACCATACCACCCCTCCCCTAGTTGGAGTAAACTAACAGAGAATAGTACTTCTACTGCTACTTACAGCTATTTTATCTCACATGTTCTGTACGGTACATGTACTGTAAAATAATTATTCTTATATTCCTAATTTCCTCTTTCTGTAAATGCTGGATTTTCACCACCAGCGGACAATCCACCATTCCTTCTGATCTTAACTCCAACCCTCCAATGTCCACAGATTAACCCACCTTTCCCAGTACAATACAATTTTGCTATTACCCATTCTTTCGCAAAAATTCAGGATCATGACAGTACTGGTTTGAGCTCTATACGGTTTAAAATGTATACACCAATAACATTGTTGTGTTTGTTCTTGAACCTCCCCACCTGTAACATTTCTACCAATACTTCCCTAAAAATCTGTATTTTTCCTAAGAGTATATGTAAGGGAGTTCTTCCATTGACGGAGAGGCGGACCAAAGCGCAGCGTGGTTGTTTTGATTCATGTTTTAATAAATCACTTCACATGAACAAACTAACAAAAACAAGAAATGTTGAAACCCCAAACAGTCCTATCTGGTGCAAAGACAGAGTCAGGAACAATCACCCACAAACACACAGTGAAACCCAGGCTACCTAAGTATGATTCTCAATCAGAGACAACTAATGACACCTGCCTCTGATTGAGAACCATACTAGGCCGAACATAGAAATACCCCAAAACATAGAAAAACAAACATAGACTGCCCACCCAACTCACGCCCTGACCATACTAAATAATGACAAAACAAAGGAAATAAAGGTCAGAACGTGACAGTATATTGATAATTCCCATTGACTAATCGTCACACCACTTTTGATTTAGTTTAATAAAATATATAGACGCAAATAGTTAAAAAGAGGGGCAAAGTGCTGTTTTTACCCCTATTTGCCTCATGATTTCTCTGTACTTCATATTGGAGTGCTGCTGCACAAAGTTCAAGACGCTCTGCTCCTCCACTTTCTTACAATATTTATTTAGCACAAGTGATAACTAGTGATGCACAGATATGACATTTTTGGCATATCAGATATTTTCCTTGCCAAAAAGAAAACGATACCGATAGTTACTTGCTGTGATGTTTCGTTGTTCATTTGTTCAGTCGTTTCATTCTCAACCAGGATTTCTATGGAACGACGTTTGGGTCTTTGTGTGTCAAATAAGATACATGTCAAATAACACTATTTTTAACGTGTCAAATAACACTACTGAATATGACTGCACGTCACATAATAATTTAACGCGCTCATAAATGTTTTACGTAGTTATTACACATTGATTACACTGTCACTCGAATTTCATATGTCACAAGGATTCATTGATACGTATACTATGATGCTGGTAAAGTTGTCTCGCTCACCTACAGTGCTCGTCATGAAAAAATGGAGGCAAACAATGTTATTCCCCCAAAACATAGCAAAACAACATCTGTTTCAGCTAGCTAACTATATAGCTAGGTGTCATCCTCTAAAATAACCCTAATTTATAAGACAGTTCTTATTTGATTAATGGTGGTCGGACCCATCTATGTGAAGCTAGCCACGATAAGGATTCGCCACAATAGCGGACTTTGCGGTTAGCCATCAAAATAAAAGTATGGCATAATTCTACTATTTATTTTCATTTGCATCACTGTCTTAATTTGCGGTTTGCCTTCATTTTTAGGCACAATAGTGGAAAATTCCACTCTTCTGCCTAATTCTTATTGTGGCTAGCTTCACAACACATAACCCAGTCCGGTCGAGCCTCACTAGCCAGATGAAGCTAGCTGGCTGCTTATAACGTTAACTTTGGGCAACAGGGTTAAGTGGCTGGCTAGCTATTTAGTTTCATGAACTGAAGTTCAATTTCAATAGGCAAACAACAAGTGGCAACCTCGCTAATACTTACTCACAAGGATTCCAAATTCATTGCTAAGAATAATGAAAATGACTGCATGTTCCACTGGCCATTGTTTTCAGGCTGGTTGTATTGATACGAGTTGGGTACCAAGCTAAAGCTAGCTACCCCAGAAGTTGCGATCGAACAAATGATGCTTTATTACCAACTCGGTATTGTAAACACATCGTTCGTGGCTGGTGTTTGCTTGTTTGCAGACATTTTAGTACACCTTTGACAGTGCAACCGTCACGATGACCCTCACGGTGTTCCGTTGTATGTATGTCGTGAAGCTAATAGCAGTGACGCTATTACTGTGCAACTCCGCAAGGGCAACATCTGAAAAAATGGCACACTTGGTAGTGTGTACTGGTGCTTGGCCAGTGGACAAAAGCCAACATCACCCACGACAGAGAACGGTTAATTGTCAAGGGCAATGAATACCATTATCTTGGCTTTAACGGATTTTGCTTTTGAGTTTAAATGTTCTTACTCTTTCAAATGAGTGCTCGACTTGTTGACTGCTCGATCCACACAGCAGACATTGTGTGGGCTAGGTTAGGAATGCTGTGTTGCACGTGTAGCGCAAAGTTTTATATGGCGTCATTACGTCATGAGCCTATGTTATATAGGTATGCACGGTAGCGTTGACATTGGTTTTTAACATTCGGATATGTTCAGCGATATATCGTGCATCCCTAGTGATAGTACATCACTCCCGACAAACACAAGCAAAAACTCTACGTAAATGTAGCAGCCTATACACACAAACATTATCGATCTGACATGCTGTATTGCATGGAAAGAGACTGTTTTTCAGTGAGTCTAGCTAGCCGACTAACGTAACGTTGTGCATTGATAGCCCATTCGTTTGTGAGAAAATGTGAAGGGGATCAAGTTTGGTAGTGGTTTCATCTTCCCCAAGACCAGGAGATTTCCAGGAGTTGTTTTAAAATCATGTCATCTGGATATATCAACTCTGGCCCCATCATACACACCACAAAAACCACAAAGACACTGATTGGAGCCAGCAGCTCCTGAAGAGGAAGATCACCGTGGTTGGCACAATTAGAAAGAACAAGCCTGAGCTCCCCCTGCACTCCTCGCAACAAGGGGGAGAGAGGCCTTCTCATCAAAGTTTGCCTTCACCCTCACCACCACTCTAGTTTCTTACCTCCCAAAGAGGAACAAAAATGTGGTCCTCCTGAGCAGACTGCACAAAACGGCTGAGATCAGTGATCGTGAGGACAAGAAGCAAGCCATCATCCTGGAATACAACCACAACAAAGGCGGTATGGACAACCTGGACAAGGTGGTTGAACTTACAGCTGCAGGAGGATCACTGCACACTAGCCACTGGTCATCTTCCATAACATCATTGATGTATCTTCATACAACGCCTTGGTGATTTGGAACAAGATCAAGCCTACCTGGATGCCTGATAAGCGGAACAGCAGCCTCTGCAGCGCTTGTGTAAGCTGTTCAGGGGGCTGAATCTTGTCCTGATCCACCTGAGGCTGTGGCTGGGCAGGCAAGTGGAGGAGATGCCAATTCTGCCCCCCAAAGAAGGACTGTAAAACAAATACTATGTGCTGCACATGTGAGAAATACATCTACAAAGTCCATTCACACACACTTGCATACTGTCCTACGTGTGCTAATTAGAGTTGATTGATTTATATTCTTCACATTTTTGTTTTGTATCTTTTATCTTATTTGATTCTTATTTATTGTTGTTGTTTATATACCTTGTGGGTGGGGGCAATGGTTCAAAAAACAGGAGAAGACTAATATTTTGTAGTTGAATTCCTCATTGTACAGTATATAAGAATGTATCACCATGTTACCAAAAAAGTTCAAGACTGTTATTGTCTCCCTTCAATAAAATGCATTGAAACTACTTTCTGCACATTTCTGCTACTTTCTTCGGCTATACAAGTGCTATCTCTTGCTAAAAAAAATCATGTTTACACCTCTGTAGTACCATTATCAATAACAATAATAATAATAATAAACCTCAATTATGACAGGTGTGTTGTAATACTGATTAGATATCTTTCTGCATTGTGAAGAGGGAAAACCAGATATTCACAGTTTGTGATGAATGACAAGTTGTTTCTTCATGCAAAATATATTTTAGGTTTAAAATGTAATAAAGCTGCTTTATTTTAGGGGTTTAGTGAAGGCGGGTCATTTTTGACCCTTAGGACTAGGGGAGTATACAGAATGTTAAGACTACACAAGGGCTAAGTGATAATGCCTGAGAAGCCAGTGTTTGGAAGATATATTGGCACAGTGTTGTTTGTTCCGAGATGAAGTGATAATGCCCAATGGCCTCGAGGGCATTATGACTTTTATTCAACATATTCAAATAAGAATTTACGTATTTTCATTAAAACATTTATTTTTATGAATTTATTCATACTATTTCATCCTTCCACAAGATTCATCCTCCCAAATAAATGTTTAGGTTGCTATCCGAGCTGGCTGGTCGTTCTAAACAACAACGTGAAGGAACGAAACCGAAACAGTTCTGTCTGGTACAGATACGAAACAGAAAACATAGAATGCCCACACCAACTCACGCCCAGACCAAACTAAACCAGAGACATAAAAAAGGAACTAAGGTCAGGACGTGACAGTACACCCCCCCACCCCCACCCCAAAGGTGCGGACTCTGGACGCAAAACCAAAACCCATTGGGGACGGTCTGGGTAGGCATCTGTCTGCGGTGGCGGCTCAGGCGTGGGACGTGGACTCCACTCCACCATAGTCTTGGCCCACTTAAGAGGCGACTTCGGAACGGCGACCCGCTCCGCCGACCTCGGACTGGGGACCCTTGCAGCGGGCCCGAATAGGAGACTCTGACAGCGCCGGACAGGTGGGAGACTCCGGCAGCACCGGAGTGAAGGGGCTCTCAGACGGGCAGCTCTGGCAACTCCGGACAGGAGAGAGACTCTGGAAGCGCGGGACAGGCGGGAGAATCTGGAGGGAGGAGACGGAGAGACAGCCTGGTGCGTGGGGCTGCCACAGGACCCACCAGCCTGGGAGACCTACAGGATGCCTGGTGCGTGGAGGAGGCACCGGATGGACCGGGCTGTGGGGGAGCACTGGAGCTCTGGTGCGCAGCCTTGGCACCACTCCTCCAGGCTGGATGACCACTTTAGCCCAGACCCTCCAGAGTGCAGGCACAGGTTGAACCGGGCAGTGGGTGAGCACTGGAGATCTGGTGCATACCACTCACACCTCTCCCTTAGGCGCAATGCCCACATTCGCCCGGCACAGGCGGAGCGCAGGCATAGGATGCACTGCACCCTCCCAGCCCCCCGGAGACACAGCACGCAGCGCTGGCGCAGGATGCCCTGGGCCGAAACTACGTACCGTAGACCAAACATGCTGGGCCAGCACAATAAGCCCTGGCTGGAAGCCCACTCTCGCATGGCACTGGACCTGGCACCAAACTGAACTAGAGACATAAAAAAGGAACTAAGGTCAGGAGGTGACACAATCACTTCAAACTGAAACTGGAAAAACAGCAAACGCATTCAGTTTTACCTGTTTTCTATTGACATTTCTTTGTATATATCCATAACAAATATGGTGATTCATGATTTCAACTGACTGAGAAAAGCTGCCTGCCTGTATGTCTTATCCAGACTCCCCACTCATTCATTACAATGCGACAGCTGGAGATTGAATTTGAATATTGAAACAATGTTGCAAATGTCGGAGAGACAGACAGCAAGGTTTATACAAATATCTAGATGCTTTATATAGTTGAGGTCAAGTTTATAAATTGCCTGGCTGGTGTGATGTACCTGTGGATTGAGCACTTAGATGGAACAGAGTAAATAGGCATTTTAACATCATATATTTAGCAGGTGGTAACTTGTTGAATAGCTGGAATGACTGAAATGTGGTTTTAACCAATCAGCAATCAGAATGATTCAATATTTACACACTATGAAGTTGGAATAATACTGTGAAATTGTGAAAATTATGATAATGCCCTTTTAGTGTAAGAGCTGTTTGAAAATACTTAAAATTTCAGTCTGTTTTGGTGTGATGGTGTTTTGGCCTGCCTGGTGACAACAACACATTCAGACCATTCACAGACAGTCCTAGTGAAATTCTTGCTTGAGAAATGCACATTTTTTATAAGAAGCTAATTTGGTTGAATTTTTTACAAATGTCTTTGGAAAAACTATCACAGTAAGGAATTTAATTGTTACCCAGACATTTTTGATATTGAGATAAAAACAGCTGCATTGGAACTTTAAAGTAATGAAATACCACCAAAATTAATTATTTAAGTTATTAAATACCACCAAAATATGCTGAGAATGTTCCAAAGTCAAGCAACTATCTGGCACCCTTCCTGCACCAAGATCTAAGAAACATGGTTCTCAGAACATTATGTGCTAGCTGGGGGCTTAGGGCATTTCCACAGGGGAAGGAGATACAGTATGATGGTCTGACATGGGTCAACCATTTTAGATCGATTGCTCACTTTTTCTGTTCCATTTTCTCAAATATGTTAGAAAAACAAATATTTGAAGATGTATAAAACATTTGTAGCACATTAATTTACAAAAATGAAACAGCCGCTAACAAAACATGTATATCTATAATACAAACAAACAGGATTTGGATTGTTGTATTGGAGCGATAGGTAACATAATGTTGGCCTTTCACACACCTAGCGTGATAACAACTCTACCCTACACAAATATAACAGCAGAGAAACATGTTTAAAAGGTGAAACGATAATGACTGGGAGAGAATGCAAACACCACGAGTGATAGCGAAGACCAAAGAGCATGGAGAGAGGGAAGACGCTTGAGAATGGCTAGCATGATGAGAGCCTCGCCTACCAGTATGTTTAGGCAGCCATGTTCCTGTCAGGATGACACTGTGAGCCCCACCATGCTGGGGCCTGTAGGAGGTAGGAGTGGCAGGGTTGGCTAGGTACTGGAGGAGCAACACAATGCAGTGAAAGTGAATGGAGAGGTGGGCCATGCTGGAGCCAGCCGGGGAGACAGACAATAGGGGGGCCTGAGGCCTGTGGTTGAAACCTGAAGCCCTGGCCTGGTATTTTAAGAGGCCTGAGTGGCTCTGGAGCCAGTTGTCAATCAATAAGTGTACACAATCACATAGAAATCGGGCAAGATAAGACGTGATGTCGGTGGAGGTAAAAAATGTTATACAAATACAATTTACAGTGCCTTCAGAAGGTATTTAGACCCCTTGACTTTTTCCACATGTTGTTATGTTACAACCTTATTCTAAAATAGATTAAATTAAAATAAATCCTCAGCAATCTACACACAATACCCCAGAATGACAAAGCGAAAACAGGTTTTTAGACACAACTTGCATGGAGTCCTCCTGTGATAATTCAATTGATTGGACATGATTTGGAAAGGCACACACCTGTCTATAGAAGGTCCCACAATTGACAGTGGATGTCAGTGCAAAAACCATGCCATGAGGTCAAAGGAATTGTCAGGATCGTGTCGAGGCACAAATCTGGGGAAGGGTACCAAAACATGTCTGCAGCATTGAAGGTCCCCAAAAACACAGTGGCCTCCATCATTCTTAAATGGAAGAAGTTTAGAACCACCAAGACTCTCCCTGGAGCTGGCCACCTGGCCAAACGGAGCAATCAGGTGAGAAGGGTCTTGGTCAGGGAGGTGACCAGGAACCTGATGGTCACTCTGAAAGAGCTCTAGAGTTCCTCTGTGAAGATGGGAGAACCTTTCAGAAGGACAACCATCTCTGCAGCACTCCACCAATCAGGCCTTTATGGTAGAGTGGCCCGACGGAAGCCACTCCTCAGTAAAAGGCATATGATAGCCAGCTTGGAGTTTGCCAAAAGGCACCTAAAGACTCTCAGACCATGAGAAACAAGATTCTCTGGTCTGATGAAACCAAGATTTAACTCTTTGACCTGAATGCCAAGTGCCACGTCTGGAGGAAACCTGTCACCATTCCTACGGTAAAGCATGGTGGTGGCAGCATCATGCTGTGGGGATGTTTTTCAGCGACAGGGACTGGGAGACTAGTCAGGATAAAGGCAAAGCTGAACAGAGCAAAGTACAGAAGACCTCAGACTGGGACAAAGGTTCACCTTCCAAAAGGATAATGACCCAAAGCACACAACCATGACAACACGGGATTGGCTTCGGGACAAGTCTCTGAATGTCCTTGAGTGGCCCAGACAAAGCCGAACATCTCTGGAGAGACCTGAAAATAGCTGTGCAGCAACACTTCCCATCCAACCTGACAGAGTTTGAGAGGCTCTGCAGAGAAGAATGTGAGAAACTCCCCAAATACAGGTGTGCCAACTTTGTAGTGTCACACCCAAGAAGACTCAAGGCTGTATTCGCTGCCAAAGGTGCGTCAACAAAGTACTGAGTAAAGGGTCTGAATACTTATGTAAATGTGATATTTTATTATTATTTTATTTTTTTAAAAATGTTTTTGCTTTGTCATTGTGGGGTATCATGTGTAGATTGATGAAGAAAAAATACACTTTAATCAATTTTAGAATAAGGTTGTAACCTATCAAAATGTGGAAAAAGTCAAGGGGTCTGAATGCTTTCCGAAGGCACTGTATATATACTTTATATTGACAGTTTTTTTCACGTTGCATTGACAGACTCACCTTTGAGTGTTCAGGCTAACTCCTCCTCCTCCTCCCCACCCAACCTTCTTTCTTCTCTCTCTACCCTCCTGCTGCTCTTTCCAGATTGCAGGCCTCACTATCTAAAGTGCACCGAAGCTGCTCCAGAAAAAATTTTGTCAATACTCTATCTAATGCGTTCACCAGCCCAGGGAAACAGTTTGGCCTCTGTGTGTGTGTGTGTGTGTGCGTGTGTGTGTGTGTGCGTGAGTGTGCGAGAGCATGCTATTGTGCTTGCAATTGTGGCATTCATAGGCAGGGACTAGTACGAGATTGGATGGCCTCTCCTCCTACTTTCACTCAGAGCCCAGGCATTGTATTATTTTGTTAGGCAGGGCCCTACTCTCCTCCAACACCTCTCAGACATCTGAGGGCGCGGCGCAGTTTGACGGTGCCTGGGGAGGCCAAGCCCTGACAGTCTGGAGTGACACGTTGTAATGGCCCGGCGAAGATCTGCCACCTCCCTGGCTAAGAAGAGCAAGCTCAGATTCCTGGACCTTCAAACCCATTTCAACGGCTACTTTAGGTCAGGTAGAATTACTTGTTGGAGATAATTGCAGGGAGAGGAGGGGGCAGAGAAGGGGAAAAGGAAGGGGAGTGGAGGGGGCAGGGAAAGGGGAAATAAGGGGGAGAGGAGTGAGGAGAGGAGGGGGGACAGGTGAGAGTTTCCACCCTGGAATCAAGCCCTCTTTCATTGTGTTGTCATCTACATGATAGAGAAATGATTCAGAACAGACTTTGTGCCTGGTAGAGCTCACGAGCGGTGGATACAATGATACTCAGAGGCTACGGCAGAAAAATGATAGATTTGTGTTTCACAAAAATTGTAAAGGAATGTTCTGTTTGATAACTAGTATATGCAGAAGTAGCATGGTTAAATATTACAATTTATTACAACTAACACAGTATATAGATAAAACAATCTCTATAAGTCTACCCTTTCCCTTAGCAGACGATAGGCCTACCAATTACAATGACAACTATTCTACATTCCATGCAGTACAAACTTCCACTGGGGAGTGTTGTGAACTCCCTGGTTGTGAGAGGTAGATTAGAAGTGACCGGTTGCTCTATCAAGCGCAGCACGTGCCTGTTGTTTGTCAGTGAAATATTGAGCCGGACACATCTGCAAACAGTTGAAATGTGTCTGTTCTGGCGCTTTACCTCCTGAGAGGTCTGGAAGGGTGACACGTTGATGCTGACCTTATTGTGCACTCCCTGTCACTTAACCTGCATGTTAGATGTCTGTTCCCCTGCCGCCACGGGTCAATCTACAAACCACCACACTCAGGTCCTGACCCAGCGCATGGAGCACTGAGGACCATTAAGTCATGACCTAGAACTTTAGCCAGGGAATAGAAAGGAAAACAGTCGTGGACCAACTCGAAGGGGGACCACTTACATCTTCCGTCAAACATGTGGAGGAGAGCGGTGAGGAGAGTCTCTGTAGAATAATGGAGAGGCCTGTTCTGCTGGTTGCAACACCTGCAAATGTTCCAGGCAATTGCCTTGGGCACGACAACAGATGAGGAGAGACGTAGATACATTACAGACGAGGAGGACTATGAAAGAGTGCGAACCGTCAACAAACCGTCAACAAACCGACAACGCCTACAGTAGGTGTCACCAGATGATAGGATTGTCTTACGCAACAGGAGTTAGTTAAAACAACAGCTAGGAGTTATGGAATACACATGCATCAGGAGTATAGTTTATAATGAAGATAAATCTAGAACACACAGCCTCCGATTCCTCTTTCTAAAAGGTTATCATTTTGGTCTTTGAAATTACGTGATTCCTGTGATAAATTGTTTCAAAAAGTTTACATTTTTTGCTCCCGAGCCTGGAAACACAAGCTGAAGCAGTGTAAATCTGTCTGTGTGTGGAGTTGAAGACTGATTTACAGTCTCCAGATGGGAGAATACAGGGCTGTGGTTCATCCCACAGAGCATCCTTCCCCTTTGACGAAGAGCTTCCTTGTCCTCACATGAACAGACTAACCTTTAAACAAATAAACAAAAGTACAAATGACCATACATGTAGGCTATAGAAAGGACATTCCCTCAAATACAAGTAGGACAGAATGTATATGTCCTCTACAAGACAACTCTCAATATGAAAAGGATTTCAAGCATAGGCACATCAAATGCATTATGTCTGATTTTCTCCAGACTACTGACGGATTCAATACACTTGGTAGTATAGTGTAGCTAAAACAGTTTATTTCCTATTCTTTGATTTTGTGGTTGGTGGCTAATAAACTGGTTCTCTCCACTCCTCACAACTGTGGTCAGTATTAGATTAAAAGTTATCTAATACAACAGAGGTAGAGAGAGAGTCCAGGGAGACAGTTTGTTCTGAGAGAGCCCAATGTGTCCGTACCACTCTGGTCTAAGTAAGCCTCTGTCCTCTCTCCTCCCTGGAGGCTGGGCCCAGGGTGAGTAAACAGTGATCCCATGTTGCATCAGGAAAAGGTCATCCACTCCTTTTCAGCTGCATCAGGTCACGGGAGGCAGCAGTAAGTGGCACAGGCCTGGAGAATATGTTTCCAATAGTCCCTCGTCAGGCCACGTTAGCATCTGTGGACCGCCGCCACGCACCGCAGGGGTCACGACCCACCACTTCCCCTTCCCCTGTCCCCCAGTGGGCAGGACATGCCAGCAAGGTCAGGAGGGGAGAGAGACGCTCCGCTCCCCCCCCCATTGCTGGGTCCACAGTCAGGCCTGGCAGGGTCACTGTCAGTCGAAGAAATCCCACCAAGGGCCCTGGGGGCCGGTCGGGCGGGTGAGCCGCAGCAACTCACAGCCTAGGAGAGAGAAAATAAGCAGATTAAGTCTGAAAGTGGAATAGATTGCCATTTACATGGACATGAGCTCTATCATTGCCTGTTTGTTATACTGTAGTAGGTAGTAGTTGACTCACTGTGGTCCTCAGACACACACAGTAAAACTGATACAGCTCTCACTTTATTCCAGATCAACACTGTTCCTTAAACTTCTTTACACATTTGTGCAGTAAGTGCAGGTGCAGTAAGTGTAAGTGTTCCAAACATCCTCCATTTGTATTGTATAGAATATAGAACAATTGACTGTGCTGCAGATCAGCCTAATGGGATGGGAAGTGTTGGACACATGCCTTAAGTAGCCCTCTTACCAGCTAAATGAGCAGAGAATGTTGTCTTGTCATGTGCATCCATTATCCAATGTCTAGAAACTCTAAACAACTCATTGATTGAGTGATAGAGAAGTAGCTGCTGAATGAAGCAGTGAAACCACAGACAGAGTAATCTATTAGGATGTACACATTTAAGAGTCATTGTGGTATGCAGCCTACCACAAGACACCATTACTTTTTACAACTTGCGTCCGTAGTAAATTTGACTTAGTGTGTCTTAAAATTGCTCTGTACCAGGACAGATGGCAAACAGAAGAGAGGAGAATGGAGAAAAGATCAAGCGAAAATAAATTATGAGACCTTCAGGACTAACCAAACTATTTTTTTCTCTCAATAATACAAATAAGAAAATCACAAATGCTTTACAAAATTTGAGCATTCACCCCCTAGGAGTACCATGTTATATTTAGTTTTGTTTTAAGGTTCAAATAGCAGTTTAAAATGCACATAATCCTCCTGCCTTGATATAATCAGTAAATACAATAATGACAATTTGGGTAAAAAAAGGTTAACATGTAGAGCACACAAACACAGATTCTTCTGCTTGACAAGGGATAAATAATTATACATCACAAGGGAGTGCCTCATTTAATTAGTTCCATCGTTAACGGAATAACGCAGAGGCCCTCTGACCGAAATACAACTCCCTGTTTTCCCATGCATTTACCAGAAGAGAAAGGAGGGAGGGTTAAAAAGAGAAAGGAAAACATCCCAGCTCAATTTGAATACAGTCTTATTAGTCTAATGACCAGAGTCTGTGATCAGTACTCATCAACATTAATGCCACGGCTCTGCGTGGTTCTGATGGCCCAAGGCACCGCTTTTTTACCCTTAGCCCACATTCTGCTAGGAAACCGACACGTTTTTCCCTTTCGCTTCACATGAAGCGTGACATGGGGACACTAATGTATGTGGAAAAGGACGGGATCTAGGGAGTGAGACACTCTGCACTCCTCCTCGTGCGGTTAATGATATGACGTGCCTCACGGAAACAAGCGCTCCCCTTTTCAAAGCGGCGAGGCATCAGCTGTGAGGCATGTTTCCATTAAGAACACGGTCTAAATGTTCTAATAGGTGGCCTAACGAGCTTCTGCCTCGTCCTGCTGCATTCCGGACCATATTGACCTCAAGCTGATGCTTATCAAAATGATGAATGCAGCATTAAGTTCTAATGAGTTGGAAGATTTGGAAGGGGAAAAGACGTATTTAGCGGTGCATGATTTGGTCCAGTTTGCTGCATCACATTGCACAAGGACTGCTTATTATTTTAACCGCATGTTTTGTATTTCTGTAACTGTGTAATAAGAGTATAATCTTAGACAAGTAGGCCATCCTTATTGGGATGTACGTTGATAAAAGCTTTGGGAAATCTAGAGGAAATAATGGGGAAAGAAGCATAGGGAGCAAGAAAAAAAAGATGACTCTTGAAGAAAGAAGACGTGGGGTTGTTTTTAAGACATACAAAGCTAACCGTAAACTGTCGTTTTCCTCTCCTGGCCTTGTTTACAGGCCGCCTTATCATCTTTGTGAAGAAGGTTCATTATTTGAATGTTTCCTTGAATGCAACCTTATCTCTGAGAGATTGATCATTTTAGCCTTTGTTATATCTTTTTTTTCAGTGGGAATGAATTCCCTCGTATATTTGAAAATGTATTTCACATGACAGCTTTTATTATACGCCATTTCCCTGCCAACAGCTTGCCTTTTTTTGAACCTAGTACAGTTGAGATGAGAGAGCCACTGTCAAGGGCAGAGAGAACTGCAGTGAGAGCAGTCTGAAATGAGACCAATCTCATCAGTCGCATTACATTATGTACCTCTGAAAGAGAGGCCAAAAGCATATTATACATGATGACACATACGTCAACAGTGAGATAAATGCAATACAACCAAACAAACAGGCCACCAAACGATACGGTGAAAACCTGGAAGTCAAGCTGTTGTTTTTTTCTTCATGTCTGTACGAGGCGTGTTGCCACTCTGCCAGACAAAGTGCCACAGCTGGCAGAGAAAAGAGCAAGAGCGGGCACAGTGTTAAATTACCCAGGGAAGTGAACAACCTTGGTAACTCGGCAAGGCCAGGACTAATTAGAGGTCCTCCATTTTGGCTGCCAGGGGGATCTTAGGGGCCTGGTACTCCCTGCCGGGTCATCCTTGCCACCCCCTTCCACCATACAAAACCAACCCACACCCCCCCAGGAGAGTTGTTATCCCCCTTCCTCCCAACCCCAATAACCTCCATGATAATTAACAATTGTTATGTGATGACTGACCAAAAGTGGGTCACTGAGATGCTAACATGCTAACACCTCCCCAGCATCATTACAGCCACCTTGTAATGCTACGCCGATGAATCACATTGTTCCTTTTCGTTACTCACATGTTGCAAAAGGTACATGGCTCACTGTATGGAGTATTATACACAGTAAATCACATGACCAATACGAGACCAATACATCTCAACCAGGAAATGTAAATGTTAGCCTAAAATGTATATTAAAGCCAGAAGCTACATGGTGAAGCTGACACTTCAGGAAATCATAATTGAACAGCAGTGGTTTCTTACAGTACTATGGTCTACAGTCTGTGAAGCTAAAACAAAGGGTACAGCTGCATTTTATTCATGGAATTTTATTTAGCTCACTGCCAAACTGTCAATCCATGGTAAACAGCCACTGACTTGCAGCTGAGAATGTCTTCCTCTTCCATCTCTCCGACTATCCTCACAGAGGTCTGGACCCAACCTACACATGATTCTCCAAACCAAAGACGAGGGAATCATTTATTTATTTTTAATCTGCCCTACAGGGCCACAAGGGCCCCGGCCCACCACCAGTCCTTGGAGTTTTTTTCCTTTTCACACAGGCCTAGTGTTAACGCCTCTGGCCAAGTTCACAGATTTGAGTGACTGTGGACTTAATGCCGCTTGCCTTGTTTTCAGCACTTGTCCCTCCAGATTTGCCACCCTGGCTGCACAATTTCCTCCAATTCTAATTATTCATCAGCTCGTTATGCCCGCACCCAGGCGCCTGCCTTAATTAGAGGCGACGCAGGGTTTCGTTACAGACTACCCTGGAGTGAGGAAACCAGTTCAAAACCAGTCCAGCGCCCTCGGACATGTTGGACTGGGTGACTGCCAGCTCTAGAGTAGTGCAGCAATGGCCAGTGACTGGCTGACTTGACAGTGTGCCGTGCCCCCCCCACCCCAGCCTGAGACAGGGTTACTTTTTCCCCTGCTCCCTAGCCCGTCGTTAAGTCTTTGTTAGATGTTGAGAGGTAGCTGTTACTGAGGACAAGCTTGGTGTGGCAAAGAATCCTTTCCATGTCTGTGTGATGCACCTTTGTCACATTCACTTTGGGATGATGTGGTTTTTTTAGTGTGTACAAAGCTAAGGTCATAACCTGGTGGCAGTAAGGAGTGTGAACTATGCCATCCTTGTCCTTCAATTAATAGCAGAAGATAATGATACATTTACAGTGTGAGACTATGACAGATTTATGAGCCCAACCATAAAACAAGTGTATGACTGGAGTGTGGTGGTTGTGGACGGCCATGACGGAGTATGGGAATCCCCTTACTTCCCTGGAGTGTGGTGGTTGTGGACGGCCATGACGGAGTATGGGAATCCCCTTACTTCCCTGGAGTGTGGTGGTTGTGGACGGCCATGACGGAGTATGGGAATCCCCTTACTTCCCTGGAGTGTGGTGGTTGTGGACGCCCATGACGGAGTATGGGAATCCCCTTACTTCCCTGGAGTGTGGTGGTTGTGGACGCCCATGACGGAGTATGGGAATCCCCTTACTTCCCTGGAGAGAACCATTAGAGACACATGGAGTGGATGTGGGTTGGTCTAAGGGGTGTATAGTGTTTGAGTTTATGGTGCCAAATGATAAGGCTACTGGACCACAAGACCTTGCGGGTTGTAGCTGCTTTTACAGTTAATGGTTTAGCTACAGATTGCTAGGTTTAGCTACAGATTGCTAGGTTTAGCTACAGATTGCTAGGTTTAGCTACAGATTGCTGGTTTATCATCACCTACACCGGGCTTACAGCTGAAACAGGCATATCAAATCAAATCAAACTTTATTTGTCACGTGCGCCAATTAAAACAAGTGTAGACCTTACGGTAAAAATCTCACTTACAAGCCCTTACAAGCCCTTAAACAACAGTGCAGTTCAGGAAGAGTTAAGAAAATATTTACCAAATAAACTAAAGTAAAAAATAATAAAAAATAAGACAATAACATAACAATAACGAGGCTATATACAGGGGGTACCGGCACCGAGTTAGTGTGCAGGGGTACAGGTTAAAGGTAATTTGAACATGTAGGCATAAGGTGAACGCACCAATTTGTAAGTCGCTCTGGATAAGAGCGTCTGCTAAATGACTTAAATGTAAATGTAAATGTGAAGTGACTGTGCGTAGATAAATAAAAGCGAGTAGCAGCAGTGTACAAAACAAATGGAGGGGGGGGGGGTGAGTCAATGTAAATAGTCCGGTGGCTATTTGATTGAGTCTGTTGAGGAGCCTTTTGGTCCGGTACTGCTTGGCGTGTGGTAGCAGAGAAAACAGTCTATGACTTGAGTGACTGGAGTCTTTTATTGGCTTTCCTCTGACACCGCCTATTATAGAGGTCCTGGATTGCAGGAAGCTTGGCCCCAGTGATGTACTGAGCCGCATGCACTACCCTCTGTAGCACTTTATGGTCAGATACCGAGCAGCTGCCATACAGGGCGGTAATGCAACCGGTCAGGAGGCTCTCGATGGTGCAGCTGTAGAACTTTTTGAGGATCTGGGGACCCATGCCAAATCTTTTCAGTCTCCTGAGGGGGATAAAGTTTTGTCTTGCTCTCTTCACGACTGTCTTGGTGTGTTTGGACCATGATAGATTGTTGGTGATGTGGACACCAAGGAACTTGAAACCCTCGTCCCGCTCCGCTACAGCCCCGCTGATGTTAATGGGGGCCTGTTCGGCCCACTGTTTCCTGTAGTCCACGATCAGCTCCTTTGTCTTGCTCACATTGAGGGAGAAGTTGTTGTCCTTGTACAACACTGCCAGTTCTCTGACCTCCTCCCTATAGGCTGTCTCATCGTTGTCTGTGATCAGGTCTACCACTACTGTGTCGTCAGAAAACGTATGGTGTTGGAGTTATATTTGGCCATGTAGTCGTGAGTGAACAGGGAGTACAGGAGGGGACTAAGTAGGCCTTCAATAGAGACTGTATCGCTACTGTGAAACATGGAGTCAAGGTGTTGTGGCTATGGAGTCCCTGAAAGCATGCAGATGGACCAAGTGTCACACCCTGACCATAGTTTTCTTTATATGTTTCTATGTTTTGGTTGGTCAGGGTGTGAGCTGGGTGGGCATTCTATGTTACATGTCTAGTTTGTCTAGTTCTATGTTTGGCCTGATATGGTTCTCAATCAGAGGCAGGTGTTCGTCATTGTCTCTGATTGGGAACCATATTTAGGTAGCCTGTTTGGTGTTGGGTTTTGTGGGTGATTGTCCTTAGTGTCCTTGTTCTGTGTGTATGTGCACCAGGATTAGGCTGTTTCGGTTTTCGTTACGTTTATTGTTTTGTAGTGTTTGTATTTAGATTCGTGTTGCTTTAGTTGAATAAACATGGATTGCAATCTACACGCCGCATTTTGGTCCAACTCTCTTTCCCATACAGAAAACCATGACACCAAGGTCTTGAATTTGTCTAAGGACTGTCGCATGTTGCAGTCACAGCACATGGATTGGAGTTAAAGTGTCCGTGTACTTGGTTCGGTTTGCTCCTAGCATAACTCGGCTAGGCGAAGCGAACATCTGTTCCTCATATACTCCCTTAAAAAAGACATTCGCTTGAAAAACTAGAAAAAATAGGCAATATTATGGTTTGTCCCTCTTGAGACGCCATAGCAACAACATACAGTAACACTTCCTCAAAATAGTCAGAATCATTCTAAGATAAATCAAGAAATCTGTCATTAGTTTTTACGTTTTTGTCGAGGTCTTAGAAGTGCATTTTGACATCGAACTAAGCTGTTTGGTACAGTATTGCTCAAGTGAAAAAATTTGCATGAAAACTAGATGTCTGTCGCTGAATGACAACAAACACTTAATTGAAGAATCCCTACTGTTTACCAATCACCACCATCGGCTACCAAACTTCGGCTTTCCTCAAGAAAAAATGTTGTGTGCTCAAACAGTCAAAGAAAACCCCTTCTGAACACTGCCGATCACCAAAACGGACAACAATGTCACAAAACATAGTCATAATATTTGCACAAACTGTTTAGACTGGGAAGCATATGCGGTACGCTTTAGAAGGAGAATAGCATACAGGTAAGTAAAGACTGGTCATAGACATGTAAACAAAGAATCTTGAGAAGCTGCTCAGATACAAAGAACCACACAATAACAGCTGTCATGTCGGAGGTACTGTAGGAGAGCTGTGGGACCTTTGACTAATGAGCAGACTTAACAAACTCCATTGTGCTGGGTGTGTTGTTTGAAAAGCCTTGGAGGATGTGATTAATGATGACATCTGTATAAATTCCCCCCTGGTGGCCTAAGCGGTCTCAATGTGATCCGGTGGTGTGTGGGCACGGCAGCTATTTTTCACATTAGCAGATCGGCTGCCACTGTTAAGGGTGATTCTGTCTTCTCACCTTTTCCCTCCACTTTCCCTCTCACCCCCCTCATGCGCTTCCTCTTGCTGTCAGCCCTTTCCTTTGCTAGGACTGAGAGGGACATTGAGTAGAGAAATGTGCTGGGGACAAGGGTAAACAGAGAGGAAATGCTTACATTCACACACACACACACACACACACACACACACACACACACACACACACACACACACACACACACACACACACACACACACACACACACACACACACACACACACACACACACACACACACACACACACACACACACACACACACACACACACACACACACACACACACACACACACACACACACACACACACACACACACACACACACACACACACACACACACACACACACACACACACACACACACACACACACACACACACACACACACACACACACACACACACACACACTAGTGCTAATTAAAGCCTTCAGTGTGAGCAGAGAAATGTGTAATCCTGACATTTAGTCAAGGGAGATTTGGGGAGATGAGTAGAAACTCTAGCGCTTTGGTTGAGCCAGGCCCGGGGCTAGCTGGCAGACTAAAGGACAGCGGCAGGCAGCACTGGGTAGGAGCTGCGGAAAGGTCATCTCTGTGAAAAGGCTAACGTGTCACTGCTTGTGTTCTTGGCCCTCTGAACATATGTTTGGCCCTCCTCCATCTCTACCCATATCTGGGTGAAATCTAACTCCCTGTGCGAGCACAGCCCTAGCTCTGGACAGTGGCTCTGTTTCTCTGTTACAGTTGTTTAGGGGCATTATTATCTAACCCCTCCTCCCACCAACAACTTGCTGAAAAACACCCTAATAGCAAACACCTGTCTATAACTCTGAACTGAAATCAAGATAAGATTGCCTGTGTTCCTGATTATTTTACAGTGAGCTGTGCAACAGTACATCTGGTCTGTGTTTCAGAGGCATCGGACTTGAGAATGTGTACATCTATTATCACTATCTCAAGATATAAAAAATACCATGTTGAAACTCATATGTATCCTACCGTTCAAAAAGCATCCCGGAGTCGCCTCCTCACTGTTGATGTTTAGACTGGTGTTTTGGAGACTTGTGAGCATCTGTTTCTCAAACTAGACACTAATGTACTTGTCCTCTTGCTCAGTTGTGCACTGGGGCCTCCCAATCCTGTTTCCATTCTGGTTAGGGCAAGTTTGCACTGTTCTGTGAAGGGAGTAGTAGACAGCGTGCCACTTCCTGACCTTAGTTCCTTTTTTATGTCTCTATTTTAGTTTGGTCAGGGCGTGAGTTGGGGTGGGCATTCTATGTTTTGTGTTCTATGTTTTCTATTTCTATGTGTTTGGCCTGGTATGGTTCCCAATCAGTGGCAGCTGGCAATCGTTGTCTCTGATTGAGAACCATACTTAGGCAGCCTGTTTTCCCACTATGGGTTGTGGGTAGTTATTTTCCATTTCAGTGAGATTTATTGTTATCCACGTCAACTTCCTTATCTATTATGTGATTCCATTCCACTAAATCATTTTTTAAGACCAGTTAATTACATCCAATATGCAAATAGGAGATTAATACAATAAAGTCTTAATTTCTTACAATTCAAATAATGCGGGACTGTTTCGGTTTTCATTTATTCTCTTGTTCTTTTGTATTTTGTGTTCAGTGTATTAAGAGTAAATATGAACACATACCACGCTGCGCTTTGGTCTACTCCTTCTTCCACCAACGACAATCGTTACACAGTGTTGTACGAGATCTCCAGTTTCTTGGCAATTTCTGGCATGGAGAAGCCTTCATTTCTCAGAACAAGAATAGACTGGCAAGTTTCAGAAGAAAGTTATTTGTTTCTGGCTATTTTGAGCCTGTAATCAAACCCACAAATGCGGATGCTCCAGATTCTCAACTAGTCTAAAGGCCAGTTTTATTGCTTCTTTAATCAGGACAACAGTTTTCAGCTGTGCTAACATAATTGCAAAAGGGGTTTCTAATAATCAAATAGCCTTTTAAAATGATAACCTTGGATTAGCTAACACAACTTGTCATTGGAACACAGGAGTGATGGTTGCTGATAATGGGCCTCTATGCCTACGTAGATACTCCATTAAAAATCAGCTGTTACCAGCTACAATAGCCATTTGCAACATCAACAATGTCTACACTATATTTCTGATCAATTTGATGTTATTTTAATGGACAAAAAATGTGCTTTTCTTTAAAAAACAGGGACATTTCTCAGTGACCCCAAACCTTTGAACAGTAGTGTATGTATGATGTCAACAAACCTTTCTGATATTCAAAAGGTACATTTTGTCAGAGGGCCTGATAGGAAGAGGGTGGATTTTACAAACTGATGGCAGTGAATCCAACCTAGATCAGCCTGATCTGTGAGTTTTGACTAATTGATTCCTAAACTTTTTTAGGGGGAGATTTTGTTGTAGCTCACCACATTCAGAAGGTAACTTCCCAAAAGGAAACATATGCCATTCTTCTTCCTCTTTTGTCAGCCTCGTATTTCACACACAACTTCCATTCTCCATTCTCTCATGTCCCCTCCAGGTTTGTGTGTGTGTGTGTGTGTGTGTGTGTGTGTGTGTGTGTGTGTGTGTGTGTGTGTGTGTGTGTGTGTGTGTGTGTGTGTGTGTGTGTGTGTGTGTGTGTGTGTGTGTGTGTGTGTGTGTGTGTGTGTGTGTGTGTGTGTGTGTGTACAAGGATAGGGGTGGGGAGGCATGGAGGCTCGAGACAGTCTGGTGGCTCACACGCCAGCCGTTGACTCGGCGATGCCGCCCAATCAGTGCGGGCCCTGGGGGACTGTAAGTGACAGCGTGTTTAGAGGAGACACGGCCCAGATCTGCTCACCCGATGCAGGGTAGCGGCAGTGAAAGTGCTGAAGCTGGGACTTGGGACCCCCCTCACCCCTTATCAACCATTACCCCTCACTACCCAACATCACCCTTCATCACCCCTCACCCCATCACACCTCATCACCCTTTACCACTCATCACCCCTTACCTCTCATCACCAATAACCCCTCATAACCCCTCACCCCTCTTCACCCCTCGGCCCCCTTCACTCGTCATCCCTCATCACCCGTCATCACCCCTTACCCCTCATCACACCTCACCCCTCATCACCCCTTACCCCACATCACCCATAACCCCTCATCACCCCTTTTCTTAGCATTGGGGTCAACACAGCACAGGTGAGTCTGATGAGAATGTATCTGCACTAGAAGATGAGGTGTGGTCATTGACCACAGGTGAGTCTGATGAGAATGTATCTGCACTAGAAGATGAGGTGTGGTCATTGACCACAGGTGAGTCTGATGAGAATGTATCTGCACTAGAAGATGAGATGTGGTCATTGACCACAGGTGAGTCTGATGAGAATGTATCTGCACTAGAAGATGAGGTGTGGTCATTGACCACAGGTGAGCAGTGACGTCAGTAGATAGGAAGCCATCTTGTCTTCTTCATTTATGTGCTTATGGGTTACTCTGGGCCTTAAAAGTGACATCTGGGTCTGTCATTAGGAAAGGGGTGAATCAAAGTGCAGGGAAAAAACACATGAAGAAGAGATTAATAAATAAATAATGGTGAAAGGACAGAGTGTGAACGCGAGGGGGCTGATAGAGAGGGGAGAGGTTGAGAGTGATTAGGCAATGGGAGCGCGGTGGCGATGTAGAGAGTGGTGGCTCTTCCCCCAGGTCTCCTAGGAACTGAGAGATGAGGCTCACCCAGTGGCAGACATGGCATCCTCTCAGCCCACATCAGGATGTAGGAGCTGTGATGGCCACCCCAGAGACCTCCACATTGTCTGGATACACCACAAGAACACACTCAGACAAGCTATTATTTCCGCAGATGTTTTATGCTCTTTCCTCCTCAAAAACTGTCAGTTCGGGGTTTGGTGTTTGGAAGCTACTGTAGAAAATGTCATTGTAAAAAGCCTTGAAAAATGATCTAAGGAAGCCTGCAGACAGCGTACTTTGCAAGCAGAAGAGGAATAAAAGCTTGACGCAACGGAACTCAAAGGACTACCTGAGTGTCGTTATTTTGAGATGGAATGGAAAATTCCTTGTGCTGCTGTGGGGTCAGTGTAGACAATGAAGCTTTATTTAACCACCAAATTTGCTTGGTTGAAATGGAACCAGGATTTTATTTTATTTTGGAACAAAGTTGTTTCACAAAAGAATCAATTCTACATCTATTATCAGAATCCACATTTTTTTCAATGTTGTTTAGAATGAAGAATTATGTTATTCTAGGCTATTTTGAAGCAGCTGTAGCCTCCTCCTTTTTCCAGGAGGAAAAATTTGAACATTCTATTTTTAGATGCATTCAAACAGCATATCAAACTGGGCTAATGTTGTTGGTTAAGCTGACAAGTACAGATATTGTAACTGCCAAAATAATGTAAACACCTCAATGTATGTTGAAAGCAGGTGGGCATGGGTGGTTCCTGAGTTAATTAAGCAATTAACATCCCATCATGGTTAGGGTCATGTATAAAAATGCTGGGCAAGCCATTATTTTGGCTATGCCGCCATAGGATGACAATGCCCCCATCAACAGGGCACGAGTGGTCACTGAATGGTTTGTTGAGCATGAAAACAATGTAAACCACATGTCATGGTTATCTCAGTCACCAGATCTCAACCCAATTGAACACTTATGGGAGATTCTGGAGCGGGGCCTGAGACAGCATTTTCCACCACTATCATAAAAACACTAAATTATTGACTTTCTCATGGAATAATGGTGTCGAGTCCCAATAGTGTTCCAGACACTTGTAGAATCGGACTCTGCCAAAGCGCGTGCACAAGTGTTCATCAACAGAGTGAAGTGAGTAGACGCTTTAATGGGGATAGTAGCTTGAAATATAAATGTTGTTGGGTGTGTACCTTTGTGTACGTGTGCACGTGTGTTCCATGAACACTGGCCATTTCTCTCCCCACACGGCTTCTCAGGACATGCTGTGATGAAGGGTGGCCAACATAGGAGTGAATCTCACAATCAGGGCGTGAAATGCTAAAAAAGCTCCCAGCCAAGATGTCTGGTGTTTACTTCTCGCTGCTGTTCATTTGACATTTAGTAAATCATTACGGCAGCCGTGCCTGCAGGGAGTCTCCCCCCCCCCCCCCCTCCAACACCCCCTGTCAGAGGCCTAACCATTAACAACCTGCTTTTCAAATGTGCAAGGGCTAATCTTGTGACATATCCAGAGGTGTGTTGTGCAAAGCCCTGTCCTGGATGATTCCCTGTTGCTGTTTACTTAGTCATGTTGTTGGAGTCAGTGGTAGACATTCTCAGATAGAGCAAAGAATGCATCGTTTTGACTAAGCTACCACATTTCCTTGGTTCAAGCTTAAGTGAATCAACCAATCAATTGTATACTACTATTTTGATCACTGATCATTGCAACCAAACATCGGCATTAGTCAATACTGTCATATCTATGACAATGTTTTCATCTATGTACCGTGGGAACAGTGGGACTGGTCTGTGCTGTCAGTTAGGTGCTATGGGCGGTGATTAGTGTTTGGGCAGAAGGGGCAGCCGGAGCAAGAACAAACGGCGGGTGGGTAGACGTTGCTGTCACTCTTCACACATCACGGCTGTGTGCGAAACTTCCTGAACGGTCTCTAATCACCGCCGTGCAGGGGGACAGATGGGGTGATCAAATAACAAGACGATATGACAGCGATGCATCTGTCTCCACCCGTCTCGTCTCGTCCACACCGTGTCAATGGCTGATGAACAGTTTATGTGTGATTGACAGCCGACAGGAGAGGCCTCAAACACACTGTGACATGGACGCACAGGGCCGCTGTCCTACAGCATGTTCTGATTGGGAAATCATTGGGAGATGCCAGCTGTGTGGCTTCAAAGTTGAGACCCGACAGAGGCTGCTGGTCAGAGAAGGAGAGGAGAAGGCAGAGACAAAGTAGAGAGGAGAAATGGAGAAGATATGCTCCTCTGACACTTTATCTGACCGCTACAACTCTTACACTTTAGTTTCAGATAATTTTTCGGAAGCCATTTTGTGCTTTCATTAATGCAAATCATCTTAGTGAGTATCAACCTTAAAGACGGATGAATCTGTCTTGGCTATGTCATTATGTTGACTCCTCCAAGTTTTTTGTCTAGCTCAGGGGATTAAAAATAAAGAGCATCCTTTTAATCCACAACCTCTTGAGGCAGCCATAACTCTTTTACTTCTGATGGAGGACAACAACAGTAAGGGCTCTATTCAATCTGTATTGCTGAAGAGTTACAGATTGCGCAATATACATTTAAAGGTAATTACTGACAAATGCACTGTGAATGCAGTCTCCGCAAACGGGGGAACAATACAGATTGAATCCAGCCCTAAGACTACAAAAACACCTTTATACATACAGATTCACACTATGGACCTAGGCTGAAGAGGGGAGGTAGGGGGAGAGTGGGAGTTTGAGGGAGGAGATGGAAATATCAATCATCCATAAAACATACAAATATATATATATTTTTAAGCATTGGAGGTAATATAGGAGGGAAACATGTACTTCCTTTCTTTTCATATGTATGATTGTGTGCAAGGAACAGTATCTGGACTGTAGAAATGTGCATACCTATGAGAGGTTGTTGATTAGCATTCATTGTATGTTTTTGAGATAACAACCTCCACCACACCCTAACACAGTCAAGCAGCCTCTGTGTCCTATCCCTATGGCCAACAGGGCTGTAATCCCTTTCCTGCAGTCAAATGACCAAATCGCCCTCTAGTGGCCTCGTGGGTGGAACGTTATTCATATTTTTTATAATTTCATAACTAATCAACATTACTGTTTTTTAAACACAGAAAATGTGCTTTATCTTTTTCAAACAGTTTTGTTATATTTCAGTCTTCCGTGATGTATATAAAGTGTAATATTGGTAATGCAAATTCAAAATTGAATATATTTCAACTCTGTCTGACATGATACAGGTGTCTTGTTTTTTTAAGCCCATAACCATGTGTGTGAGGTGCATACTTTTGTTTCAAAGTAGATTTGTTTATACTACCAAAAAACCCTAACAAGACCCCGATTTAGCCCACTGCAGTAAAAGGATTTGTCTCCTGAACTCACCTTCTTAGACATGATCTGTCTCCTTCCTCTGTGTTGCCCCTCTCCTCTCTGTTCATACCTCGATGTTTAGCGAACACTTCTCTCCTCCACCGTCCCCACCATCTGCTCATCACTTTGGTTCAGAGACAATCCCCTGAGTTGACTAACTGTGCAGGCAGCACTGCTTCAGCCACAGCCACACAACACAAAACGACAACAACATGCTCATTTGTGCTATCACTCCACATTCTACTAACACTTAAAGGTTATGTAGGCTGTAGAAGAGAGCAGTGTCTGTGTCCCTCCATCGCCTGAAGGGGGGTAGGAGAGGAGAGGGAGACTCGTGTGGGTCCTGGGGGCCCTCAGGGAGGCCTTGCGAGGGGAGTTGGAGGGGAGTGAGGAAGGGGGAAGGGGGGTTAAAGACTGCAGCTGTCTCCGCTGTGGTGGAAGTAAGCTAGGCCGCCCGTCTGGGCGGGGCTGAGAGGCCCATTATGTTTATTGCAGTGGAGGAAGAATAGACACCTGGAGCCCTTGGTCATACTGCACTGATCATGACTGGGAAAGATAAGGAGGCTCAGGAGAAACATCACACCATAAACTAAGTGCAGCTTATCTAAGCATTTAACTGTGTGCATTCGTGGTGGTTTGAGGGTCGTTCAACCTATTCAGTGCCTTTTGAGAAGTGGTCCAAAAAACCTTTAGAGATCAACAAATTCTAACCTTCTGTCGTAAAGAGCACATGTTCAAATTCATAAAAAAACATGTTTTCCAATCTTAAGAGGTTTAAATTAAAAAGGACTACAGTAAGTGCCTATAAATTGGCAAATAAAGTAACAAGAGTTAACTGTAACAGGGTTTGTATTTGTATTTATTATGGATCCCCGTTAGGTGCTGCCAAGGCAGCATCTACTCTTCCTGGGGTCCAGCAAAATGAAGACAGTTTATACAATTTTAAAAACATTACAATACATTCACAGATTTCACAACTGTGTGCCCTCAAGCCCCTACTCCACCACTATTTTTATATTTTTTTATTTTTTTATTTCACCTTTATTTAACCAGGTAGGCTAGTTGAGAACAAGTTCTCATTTGCAACTGCGACCTGGCCAAGATAAAGCATAGCAGTGTGAACAGACAACACAGAGTTACACATGGAGTAAACAATTAACAAGTCAATAACACAGTAGAAAAAAGAAAAAAAAGGAAAAAAGAGTCTATATACATAATGTGCAAAAGGCATGAGGAGGTAGGCGAATAATTACAATTTTACAGATTAACACTGGAGTGATAAATGATCAGATGGTCATGTACAGGTAGAGATATAGGTGTGCAAAAGAGCAGAAAAGTAAATAAATAAAAACAGTATGGGGATGAGGTAGGTAAAAATGGGTGGGCTATTTACCGATAGACTATGTACAGCTGCAGCGATCGGTTAGCTGCTCAGATAGCAGATGTTTGAAGTTGGTGAGGGAGATAAAAGTCTCCAACTTCAGTGATTTTTGCAATTCGTTCCAGTCACAGGCAGCAGAGAACTGGAACGAAAGGCGGCCAAATGAGGTGTTGGCTTTAGGGATGATCAGTGAGATACACCTGCTGGAGCGCGTGCTACGGATGGGTGTTGCCATCGTGACCAGTGAACTGAGATAAGGCGGAGCTTTACCTAGCATGGACTTGTAGATGACCTGGAGCCAATGGGTCTGGCGACGAATATGTAGCGAGGGCCAGCCGACTAGAGCATACAGGTCACAGTGGTGGGTGGTATAAGGTGCTTTAGTGACAAAACAGATGGCACTGTGATAAACTGCATCCAGTTTGCTGAGTATCTACAGTACAAAATCCATGTGTATGTCTGTGTATAGTGCGTACGTTATCGTGTGTGTGTGTATGCATGTGTCTGTCTGTGTATAGTGAGTAAGTTATCGTGTGTGTGTGTGTGTATGCATGTGTCTGTCTGTGTATAGTGAGTAAGTTATCGTGTGTGTGTGTATGCATGTGTCTGTCTGTGTATAGTGAGTAAGTTATCGTGTGTGTGTGTGTGTATGCATGTGTCTGTCTGTGTATAGTGTGTAAGTTATCGTGTGTGTGTATGCATGTCTGTCTGTGTATAGTGCGTAAGTTATCGTGTGTGTGTGTGTGTATGCATGTGTCTGTCTGTGTATAGTGTGTAAGTTATCGTGTGTGTGTATGCATGTCTGTCTGTGTATAGTGCGTAAGTTATCGTGTGTGTGTGTGTGTATGCACGTGTCTGTCTGTGTATAGTGAGTAAGTTATTGTGTGTGTGTGTGTGTGTGTCTGTCTGTGTATAGTGCGTAAGTTATCATGTGTGTGTGTATGCATGTGTATGTCTGTGTATAGTGCGTAAGTTATCGTGTGTGTGTGTGTGTGTATGCATGTCTGTGCTTATCTAATTTTACTTCTTGCATTATTTACTTGACGTTGAATAGAGTTCCATGTAGTCATGGCTCAATGTAGTATTGTGCGCCTCCCATAGTCTGTTCTGGACGTGGGGACTGTGAAGAGACCTCTTGTGGCATGTCTTGTGGGGTATGCATGGGTGTCCGAACTGTGCACCAGTGGTTAAAACAGACAGCTCGGTACATTCAACATCTCAATACCTCTCAGAAATACAAGCAGTGATGAAGTCAATCTCTCCTCCACTTTGAGCCAGGAGAGATTGATGTGCATATTATTAATATTTGCACTCAGTGTACATCCAAGGGCCAGCCGTGCTGCCCTGTTCTGAACCAATTGCAATTTTCCTAAGTCCTTTTTTGTGGCAACTGACCACACGGCTGAACAGTAGACCAGGTGCGACAAAACTAGGGCCTGTAGGACCTGCCTTGTTGATAGTGCCGTTAAGAACGTAGAGTAGCGCTTTATTATGGACATACCTAGCTACTGTTGTATCAATATGTTTTGACCATGACAGTTTACAACTCTGTATTAAGAGTTGCAGTCATTTCAGTCGCTGTAGTAGCTGACATATATAGTGTTGAGTCATCCGCATACATAGACATTCAGGCTTTACTCAAAGCCAGTGGCAATTCATTGGTAAAGATTGAAAAAAGTAATGGGCCTAGCTGCCTTGGTGAATTCTTGATTCTACCTGGATAATGTTCAATCAATCAAATGTATTTATAAAGCTTTTTACATCAGCCAATGTCACAAAGTGCTATGCAGAAACTCTAGAAAGCCTAAAACCCCAAACAGCAAGCAATGCAGATGCAGGAGCACGGTGGCTAAGAAAAACTCCCTAGAAAGGCAGGAACATAGGAAGAAACCAAGAGAGGAACCAGGCGCTGAGGGGTGGCCAGTCCTCTTCTGGCTGTGCCGGGTGGAGATTATAACAGCCAAGATGTTCAAATGTTCATAGATGATCAGCAGGGTCAAAAAATAATAATCACAGTGGTTGTGGAGGGTGCAAAAGGTCAGCACCTCAGAAGTAAATGTCAGTTGGCTCTTCATAGCCGAGCATTCAGAGTTAGAGACAGCAGGTGCGGTGGAGAGAGAGAGTTGAAAACAGAGAGGCTTCCATTAAAGAACACCCTCTGTTTTCTGTTAGACAGGTAACTCCCATAACACGTAAGTTTTGCCAGCAGAATACTATGATCGATAATGTCAAAAGCCGCACAGGAGTCTAAGAAAACAGCCCCCACAATCTTTTATCATCAATTTCTCTCAGCCAATCATCAGTCATCTGTGTATTTGGGTTGACAATTTCACCTCAGATCTGACATCAATGCCCTCCTGACAGGGGGAATGGAAGCTTGCTGTGTGCAACAGGGAGTGGCAAAATAATTCAAGATTACATTTTTATACGAAATCGCTAAAATGTTTTTATCTTATCTATGGGTAACAAGGGTTGACCTATTCTTCTCAACCCGCTCCGTTTTCCACCGCAAAACACACAAAAAATGCCAAAAATAGTAGAACCATCTCACCTGCTTTAAAATTGTGATTTGATTATCAGATGTTCAATGTTTTCATTTGGAGAAAAAACATTTAAAACGTAGTAGTTTTGCCATATTAAAACGATAATTCAGTTCACGTAACAGGATTGACCTTAAAATGAGGGGCCGGTGTAAATGAATCACCAATCACATTAAATAAATAATCATCTTCAGAAAATAATTTTGTCAAAGCAACAAAATAACTAGGGCTTTACAATGATGGTGAAAATGTTTGGATTAAGTGGGTTTGTATCTTCCTAGAAGTGACAAAGGGTTGACGGAGGGACATGTAAAAATGCTGCATTCTGGATCTTTAGCAAGCCTTTATACATATGAAAAATCAGATTTACTGAACTCTCCATGTGGTCTATATTAAAGGACACTTTAATATTGAGAAAAGACGTGCAGAGAGCTTAAAACAAGAATCACGTATAAGGAACAATGATATCAAAGTCCCTTTGCTGTGCACTTTTCTCTAGCAAAGTGCAATTTGTCCTCTCTCCGCTACCTGGGAATTGAACATGTGAAAATGCCACGTAAAGGGGGGCGATATTAACAATTTTGTCCTTTTGTTGTTAAAAAAAACAGAAATACCTTACTTTGCATTCGGAAAGTATTCAGACCCATCACTATGAGACTCGAAATAGAGCTCAGGTGCATCCTGTTTCCATTGATCCTCCTTGAGATGTTTCTACAACTTGATTGGAGTCCACCAGTGCAATTGATTGTATATTATTTTGAAAGGCACACACCTGTCTACATAAGGTCCCGCAGTTGACAGTGCATGTCAGAGCAAAAACCAAGTATTAAGGTCGAAGGAATTGTTTGTAGACCTCCGAGACAGGATTGTGTCGAGGCACAAATCTGGGGAAGGCTACCAAAACATGTCTGCAGCATTGAAGGTCCCCAGGAACACAGTGGCCTCCATTATTCCTAAATGGAAGAAATTTGGAAACACCAAGACTCTTCCTATAGCTGGATGCCTAGCCCAACTGAGAAATCGGGTGAGAAGAGTCTTGGTCAGAAAGGTGACAAAGAACCCAATGGTCACTCTGACAGAGCTCCAGAGATCCCCTGTGGAGATGGGAGAACCTTCCAGAAGGACAACCATCTCTGCAGCACTCCACTAATCAGGCCTTTATGGTAGAGTGGCCAGACGGAAGCCACTCCTTAGTAAAAGGCATGTCAGCCCGCTTGAAGTTTGCCAAAAGGCACCTAAAGACTCTCAGACGAGATGAGAAACAAGATTCTCTGGTCTTCTGAAACCGAGATTGAACTCTTTCACCTGAATGCCAAGCGTCACATCTGGAGAAAACCTGGCACCATCCCGATGTTGAAGCATGGGGTGGGCATTATCATGCTGTGGGGATATTTTTGAGCAGCAGGGACTGGGATCGATGAACGGACCAAAGTACAGAGAGATCCTTAATGAAAACCTGCTCCAGGGCGCTCAGGACCTCAGACTGGGGCGAAGGTTCACCTTCCAACAGGACATTGACTCTAAGCACACAGCCAAGACAATGCAGGAGTGGCTTAGGGACAAATCTCTGAATGTCCTTGAGTGTCCCAGCCAGAGCACAGACATGAACCCGATCGAATATCTCTGGAGAGACCTGAAAATAGCTGTGCAGCGGCGCTCCCCATCCAACATGACAGACCTTGAAAGGATCTGCAGAGAAGAATGGGAGAAACTCCACAAATACAGGTGTGCCAAGCTTGTAATCACACCCAAGAAGACTCAAGGCTGTAATCGCTGCCAAAGGTGCTTCAACAAAATACTTAGTAAACAGTCTCAAAACTTATGCAAATGGGATATTTCCCTTTCTTTTCTTTTCTTTTATGTCTAATAACCTGTTTTTGCTTTGTCTTATATGGAGTATTGTGTGTAAATTGATATTGAGATGGGAAAAAAACAATTAAATCCATTTTAGAATAAGGCTGTAACGTAAAAAACAAATGTGGAAAAAGTCAAGGGGTGTAAATACTTCCCATATGCATTGTATGTCTTTTTGTTGTTGTTTTTTTGTGTGGTTTTTTTCACCTTTATTTAACCAGGTAGGCCAGTTGAGAACAAGTTCTCATTTACAACTGCAATCTGGCCAAGATAGCGCAAAGCAGTGCGACACAAACAACAACACAGAGTTATACATGGAATAAACAAGCGCACAGCCAATAACACAATAGAACAGTCTATATACTGTGTGTGCAAATGTTGTAAGATTAGGGAGGTACGGCAATAAATAGGCGGAATGGATGTGCAGAAGATGAATGCGCAAGTAAAGATACTAGGGTGCGAAGGAGCAACAAAATAAATAACAATATGGGGATGAGGTAGTTGTGTGGGCTATTCACATATGGGCTATGTACAGATGGGCTATGTACAGGTGCAATGATCGGTAAGCTGCTCTGACAGCTGATGCTTAAAATTAGTGAGGGAGAAAAAAGTCTCCAGCTTCAGTGATTTTTGCAATTCGTTCCAGTCATTGGCAGCAGAGAACTGGAAGGTAAGGCGGCCAAATGAGGAGTTGGCTTTGGGGGTGACCAGTGAAATATACCTGCTGGAGCACGTGCTATGGGTGGGTGCTGCTATGGTGACCAGTGAGCTGAGATAAGGCGGGGCTTTACCTAGCCAAGACTTATAGATGACCTGGTGCCAGTGGGTTTGGCGATGAATATGAAGCGAGGGCCCACCAACGAGAGCATACAGGTCGCAGTGGTGGGTAGTATATGGGGCTTTGGAGACAAAAAGGATGGCACTGTGATAGACTACATCCAATTTGCGTAGAGTGTTGGAGGCTATTTTGTAAATGACATCGCCGAAGTCATGGATCGATAGGATTATGAGGGTATGTTTGGCAGAATGAGTGAAGGATGCTTTGTTGCAAAATAGGAAGCCGATTCTAGATTTAATTTTGGATTGGAGATACTTAATGTGAGTCTGGAAGGAGAGTTTACAGTCTAATCAGACACCTAGGTATTTGTAGTTGTCCACATATTCTAAGTCAGAACCGTCCAGAGTAGTGATGCTAGACGGACGGGCGGGTGCGGGCAGCGATCGGTTGAAGAGCATGCATTTAGTTTTGCTTGCTTTTAAGAGCTGTTGGAGGCCACGGAAGGAGTGTTGTATGGCATTGAAGCTCTTCTGGAGGTTTGTTCACACAGTGTCCAAAAAAGGGCCAGAAGTATACAGAATGGTGTCATCTGCGTAGAGTTGGATTAGAGAATCATCAGCAGCAAGAGTGACATAATTGATGTATACAGAGAAAAGAGTCGGACCAAGAATTGAACCCTGTGGTACCCCCATAGAGACTGCCAAAGGTTCGGACAACAGGCCCTCCGATTTGCACACTGAACTCTATCTGAGAAGTAGTTGGTGAACCAGGCAAGGCAGTCATTTGAGAAACCAAGGCTGTTGAGTCTGCCGATAAGAATGCGATGATTGACAGACTTGAATACATTGGTCAGGTCGATGAATATGTCTGCAAAGTATTGTCTTTTATCAATGGTGGTTATGATATTGTTTAGGACCTTGAGCGTGGCTGAGGTGCACCCATGACCAGCTCGGAAACCAGATTGCATAGCGGAGAAGGTACGGTGGGATTAGAAACGGTCTGTGATCTGTTTGTTAACTTGACTTTTGAAGACTTTAGAAAGGGAGGGTAGGATAGATATAGGTCTGTAGCAGTTTGGGTCTAGAGTGTCTCCCCCTTTGAAGAGGGGGATGACCGCGGCAGCTTTCCAATCTTTAGGGATCTCAGACGATACGAGGAGAGATTGAACAGGATAGTAATAGGGGTTGCAACAATTGCTGCAGATAATTTTAGAAAGAGAGCGTCCAGCTGATTTGTAGGGGTCCAGATTTTGCAGCTCTTTCACAACATCAGCTATCTGGATTTGGGTGGAGGAGAAATGGGGAGGCTTGGACAAGTTGCTGTGGGGGGTGCAGAGCTGTTGACTAGGGTCGGGGTAGCCAGGTGGAAAGCATGGCCAGCCGTAGAAAAATGCTTATGAAAATTCTTGATTATCGTAGATTTGTCAGTGGTGACAGTGTTTCCTAGCCTCAGAGCAGTGGGCAGCTGGGAGGAGGTGCTCTTATTCTCCATGGACTTTGAAAAACAAGCAAGAATTTTGAGTTTTGGTGAGAAGGGCACCAGAACAAAATCAGTCTTGGAGAATAGTCTTTCTGTGTGTGCAAGTCAGAGTGCACGCTTACTAATTTTCCTTTCCTATTGAACATTATACTTTCCGTATGAAATATTATAGTTTGCTTACATTTTAGAGTACCTGAGGATTAAATCTAAACGTTGTTTGACTTGTTTGGACGAAGTGTAGAGGTAGCTTTTTGGACTCCTTTGTCTGCACGTTGAACGAGTTGATTACTGAAATCGATGGCGCCAACTAGACAGACTTTTTGGGATATGTTTTATCTAACAAAGTTAGTTGGGACCCTTGGGATTGCAAACAGAGGAAGACCTTCAAAAGTAAGTGATTTGTTTAATCGATATTTGATATTTTATGAAGCCTGTGCTGGTTGAAAAATATGTTGATGTGGGGTGTTGTATGTTCATGAATGTTTAATATTATGATTATTTATTTGAATTGCGAGCAGACAATCGCATGGTATGCTTCGCCGTAAAGCGATTAGAAAGGCTTGCTCACTGTAATGCTCCGGGTGTCGTGGGTGTTTAATATTATGGAGTTAAAATGCAGGAGAAGACATTCAATTAAGATGTGAGGAAGACATTTTAAAAGTATAACCAGGCATCTTCTACTGATGAAATGGGGTCAATATCCTTCCAGGATACGGGCATTAGAAAGGCTTGCTCACTGTAATGCTCCGGTGCTCAAATGCAGGAGACAGAGTTCAATGCTGTGCGTCCCCAAACACAGGGTGCTCAAAAAGTAACGTTCCCAAACACAGGGAAAAAAGAAAAATCACGACTAGGCACTAAGCACGTACCTCTACAACAGAGCCGAAGGTTTACAATGAAATAATCCCGCACAACAACCAGGCGGGCCGGCTGTCTAATAAAGACAAACTAATTAAACATGAACAGGTGCTACCACTAAACATACAAGGAGGGGGAGGAAAAACAATCAGTGGCAGCTAATAGGCCGGTGATGACGACCGCCGAGCGCCACCCGCCCGGGAAGGGGAAACACCCTCAGTCGGACTCGTGACAGTACCCCCCCTGACGCGCGGCTCCCGCAGCGCGCCGACACCGGCCTCGAGGTCGCCCCGGAGGACGAGGTGCAGGGCGATCCGGATGGAGGCGATGGAAATCCCTCAACATGGATGGATCCAAGATGTCCCCCACCGGTACCCAGCACCTCTCCTCCGGACCGTACCCCTCCCAGTCCACGAGGTACTGCAGGCCCCTCACCCGGCGTCTTGAGTCCAGAATGGCCCGGATCGTGTACGCCGGGGTCCCCTCGATGTCCAGAGGGGGGACCTCCGGTACCTCACTGTCCTGCAGGGGACCAGCTACCACCGGCCTGAGGAGAGACACATGAAACGAGGGGTTAATACGATAATAGGAAGGGAGTTGTAATCGATAACACACCTCGTTTATTCTCCTCAGGACTTTAAAGGGCCCTACACACTGCGGACCCAGCTTCCGGCAGGGCAAGCGGAGAGGTAGGTTTCGGGTCGAGAGCCAGACCCTGTCCCCCGGTACAAACACGGGGGCCTCACTGCGGTGGCGGTCAGCACTCCTCTTCTGCCGTCCACTCGCTTGTCGTAGAGATTCCTGGACGGCCCTCCAGGTCTCCTTGGAGCGCTGTACCCATTCCTCCACCACACGAGCCTCGGTCTGGCTCAGATGCCATGGTGCCAGGACCGGCTGGTACCCCAATACACACTGAAAAGGGGACACGTTAGTAGAGGAGTGGCGTAGTGAGTTCTGAGCCATTTCAGCCCAGGGAATGTATCGTGCCCACTCCCCTGGCCGATCCTGGCAATACGACCGCAGAAACCTACCCACCTCCTGGTTCATTCTCTCCACCTGCCCATTACTCTCGGGGTGATAACCGGAGGTCAGGCTGACAGAGACCCCCAAGCGTTCCATGAACGCTCTCCATACCCGAGACGTGAATTGGGGGCCCCGATCAGAAACGATGTCCTCCGGCACCCCGTAGTGCCGAAAGACATGGGTAAATAATGCCTCCGCAGTCTGCAGGGCTGTAGGGATACCGGGCAACGGGAGGAGACGGCAGGACTTAGAAAACCGATCCACAATCACTAGAACCGCGGTGTTCCCCTGAGACGGCGGGAGATCGGTCAGGAAATCTATGGACAGATGTGACCATGGCCGCTGTGGAACGGGGAGGGGTTGTAGCTTCCCTCTAGGAAGGTGCCTAGGAGCCTTACTCTGAGCGCACACTGAGCAAGAGGAGACATAACCCTTAACGTCCTTAACCAACGTAGGCCACCAATACCTCCCTTGAAGGCTCCCCACTGTCCTCGTCACCCCAGGGTGACCCGAGGAGGGTAGGACGTGAGCCCACCGAATCAGTTTGTCCCGAACACCAAGCGGCACGTACCGTCGCCCCGCTGGACACTGAGGAGGCGCGGGTTCAGCCCGTAACGCCCGCTCGATGTCCGAGTCCACCTCCCATACCACTGGGGCTACCAGCTTTGAGGCGGGAAGGATGGGAGTAGGTTCGGTGGACCCATCCTTGGTGTCATAAAGGCGGGACAGTGCGTCTGCCTTCACGTTCTGGGAGCCCGGTCTATAAGACAAAGTAAACAAGAACCGGGTGAAGAATATGGCCCACCTTGCCTGACGTGGGTTAAGTCTCCTAGCTGCCCGAATATACTCCAGATTCTGGTGGTCGGTCCAGATGAGAAAAGGGTGCTTAGCCCCCTCAAGCCAGTGTCTCCACACCTTCAGAGCTCTAACCACCGCTAGCAACTCCCGGTCCCCCACATCATAGTTACGCTCCGCTGGGCTGAGCTTCCTTGAGAAGAAAGCGCAGGGGCGGAGTTTTGGTGGCGTACCCGAGCGCTGTGATAGCACGGCACCCACCCCAGCCTCGGACGCATCCACCTCCACTATGAATGCTAGAGAGGGGTCCGGATGCGCCAACACGGGCGCATCAGTGAACAGCGCCTTCAACTTGTTGAATGCTCTGTCCGCCTCTGCTGACCACTGCAACTGCACTGGGCCCCCCTTCAGCAGTGAGGTAATGGGAGCCGCTATCTGGCCAAAACCCCGGATAAACCTCCGGTAGTAGTTGGCAAAACCCAAAACCGCTGCACCTCCTTTACCGTGGTTGGAGTCGGCCAATTACGCACGGCCCTAATGCGGTCACTCTCCATCACCACCCCCGAGGTGGAAATGCGATATCCCAGAAAAGAGACGGCTCGTTTAGAGAACACGCATTTCTCAGCCTTGACGTATAGGTCATGCTCCAGCAGTCTACCAAGCACTTTGCGCACCAGAGACACATGCGCGGTGTGAGTGGCCGAGTAGATCAGAATGTCATCGATATAAACAACCACTCCCTGCCCGCACAGGTCCCTGAGAATCTCGTCTACAAAGGATTGGAAAACGGCTGGAGCATTCTTTAACCCATACGGCATGACGAGGTACTCATAGTGGCCGGATGTTGTACTAAATGCGGTTTTCCACTCGTCTCCCTTCCGAATACGCACCAGACTATACGCGCTCCTGAGATCCAGTTTTGTGAAGAACTGCGCTCCGTGGAACGATTCCACCGCCGTAGCGATGAGAGGTAGAGGGTAACTATACCTCACTGTGATGGTGTTTAGACCTCTATAATCGATACACGGACGCAAACCTCCCTCCTTTTTCCTCACAAAAAAGAAACTCGAGGAGACGGGTGAAATGGAGGGCCGAATGTACCCCTGTCCCAGCGACTCCGTGACATATGTCTCCATTGCCAACGTTTCCTCCTGGGACAGCGGGTACACGTGACTCTTGGGAAGCGCTGCGTCCACCTGGAGATCTATCGTACAATCCCTTCCCGGTCGATAAGGTGGTAATTTAGTCGCTTTCACTTTACTGAAAGCGATTGCCAAATCGGCATACTCGGGGGGAATGCACACCGTGGAACCCTGGTCTGGACTCTCCACCGACGTGGCACCGATGGAAACTCCCAAACACCTTCCAGAACACTCCTCTGACCACCCCTGGAGAACCCCCTGTCTCCATGAAATTTTAGGATTGTGCCGGGCCAACCAGGGAGTCCCCAGCACCACTGGAAACGCAGGCAAATCAATAATAAAAAAACTGACACGCTCCCTATGATTCCCCTGCGTCACCATGTCCAGTGGGACCGTGGTCTCCCTGACCATCCCTGACCCTAATGGCCGGCTATCTAGGGAGTGCACGGGGAAAGGAGAATCTATCGACACCAGCGGAACCCCTAACTTAAGGGCGAGTCCGCGATCCATAAAGTTCCCAGCTGCGCCTGAATCGACTAGCGCCCTATGCTGGGAAGAGGGAAAAAAGTGAAGGAAAGAGATTAAGACAAACATATGGCCAACAAGGGGTTCTGGGTGAGTTTGATGCTGACTCACCTGGGGTGACCGAGAAGCGTTCCGCCTGCCATCTCTACTCCCAGACGGAGCCCCCCAGCACCGATCAGACGTGTGCCCTCTCCAACCACAGTTGGTGCAGGGAAGGCCACCTCCTCCGGTACCCCTCGGCGTAGCCCCTCCCAACTCCATGGGAATGGGAGCGGAGGGGCTGGGTGGTGGAACGCACAGAACCCTCTCTGAACGCCCACGGGCAGCCAGCAGATTATCCAGTCGAATGGACATGTCGATCAGCTGATCCAGTGACAGAGTGGTGTCCCGACACGCTAACTCCCGGCGGACGTCCTCTCGGAGACTACACCTGTAGTGGTCCATAAGGGCCCTGTCGTTCCACCCAGATCCGGCTGCCAAGGTCCGGAACTCCAGCGCGTAATCCTGGGCGCTCCTCTTCTCCTGCCTAAGATGAAATAGTCGTTCTCCCACCGCTCAGCCGTCTAGAGGGTGATCAAACACGGCACGGAAGCGGCAGGAAAACTCTGTGTAGTGCTCCCGCGCTGAGTCTGGGCCATTCCAGACTGCGTTCGCCCACTCCAGAGCACGACCCGTGAGGCAGGAGATGAGGACACTCACCCTCTCTGCTCCTGAGGGAGTGGGTCTGATGGTGGCCAGGTATAGCTCCAGCTGAAGCAGAAGCCCCTGGCAACCCGCCGCCGCTCCATCATAAGCCCTCGGTAGCGTCAGACGGAGGGTGCTGGAGTCGGGAGATGGGGAGTCCGGAACCGTGGGTGCCGAAGGTGGAGAGAGGGCTGCTGCTCCTGCTGACTCCATCAATCTGATAGGTGCGGGATTCTGTAATGCTCCGGGTGTCGTGGGTGTGGAGTCAAATGCAGGAGACAGAGTTCAATGCTGTGCGTCTTTACTAGCACCAACGCACCACAGGGTGCTCACAAAAGTAACGTTCCCAAACACAGGGGAAAAAGTACAATAGAAAAAATCACGACTAGGCACTAAGCACGTACCTCTACAACAGAGCCGAAGGTTTACAATGAAATAATCCCGCACAACAACCAGGCGGGCCGGCTGTCTAATAAAGACAAACTAATTAAACATGAACAGGTGCTACCACTAAACATACAAGGAGGGGGAGGAAAAACAATCAGTGGCAGCTAATAGGCCGGTGATGACGACCGCCGAGCGCCACCCGCCCGGGAAGGGGAAACACCCTCGGTCGGACTCGTGACACTCACTGAAGTGTTTTAGAGACGTTTGACAGTGATGAGTTGTGGTTGTTTGACCGCGGACCCATTACGGACGCAGGCAATGAGGCAGTGATTGCTGAGATCCTGGTTGAAGGCATCAGAGGTGTATTTAGAGGGTAGGGTGGTCAGGATGATATCTATATGAGGGTGCCCGGGTTGTACCTGGTGGGTTCCATGATCATTTGGGTGAGATTGGGTGAGATTAAGCATATCCCAGTTTAGGTCACCTAGCAGAACGAACTCTGAAGACATATGGGGTGCAATCATTTCACATATGGTGTCCAGGGTACAGCTGGCAGCTGAGGGGGGTTTTCGACAGGCGGCAACAGTGAGAGACTTAATTCTGGAGAGATTCATTTTTTTTTAAATTAGAAGCTCAAGCTGTTTGGGCATGGACCTGGAAAGTATGACAGAACTTTGCAGGCTATCTCTGCAGTAGATTGCAACTCCTCCCCCTTTGGCAGTTCTATCTTGATGGATAATGTTGTAGTTGGGGATGGAAATCTCAGAATGTTTGGTGGCCTTCCTTCGCCAGGATTCATACACGGCAAGGACATCAGTGTTGGCGGAGTGTGCTAAAGCACTGAGTGAAACAAACTTAGGGAGGAGGGAGCTGGTGTTAACATGCTTGAAACCAAGGCTTTTTCGGTTACAGAAGTCAACAAATGATAGCGCCTGGGGAATAGGTGTGGAACTAAGGGCTACAGGGCCTGGGTTAACCTCTACATCATCAGAGGAACAGAGGAGGAGTAGGATAAGGGTATGGCTAAAGGCTATAAGAACTGGTCGTCTAGTGCGTTGGGGACAGAGAATAAAAGGAGCAGATTTCTGGGCGTGATAGAATAGATTCAAGGTGTAATGTACAGACAAGGGTATGGTAGGATGTGAGTACAGTGGAGTTAAACCTAGGCGTTGAGTGACGATAAGAAAGGTTTCGTCTCTGGACAAGTTAAGCCAGGTGAGGTCTCCGCATGTGTGTGAGGTGCAGACGGAGGAGCTATCTAAGGCATTTTGAGCGGGACTGAAGGCTCTACTGTGAAATAAAACACTAAAAACTAGCCAAGACAGCAATAGACAAGGCATATTGACATTAGAGAGAGGCATAAAGGAATCACAGGTGTCGATCAGGAGAGCTAAGACAGCAACGGGTAAATTGTTATGCAGGTGAGTGAGGACCCAAAAGCGACTTAACAGAAACTGAGTTTATTTATGTCCAAACAGAAATAACATAATCCTCAATCCTTTACAGGAAATGTCCAAACGGGGATAACAGAAATCCTCTAGTAGTAGAGGGGAATTGCAGGATAAGCGGCAACCGACTGCAGGTCCCTTCGGGTAGGCGCGGGCCGTAGCTGACAGAGACACCTGCTCACACGCAGCATCTGAAGATAAGGCAAAACACGACAGGACGGAACAAGTACACAGCGAACAGCAAACAAGGATCCGACAAGGACAGAGGCAGAAACCGAGAGAGAAATAGAGACCTAATCAGAGGGCAAAATAGGGGACAGGTGTGAAAGAGTAAACGAGGTCGTTAGGAGAATGAGGAACAGCTGGGAGCAGGAACGGAACGATAGAGAGAGAGAGGGATAGAGAGAGGGAAAGAAACCTAATAAGACCAGCAGGGGGAAACGAATAGAAGAGAAAGCACAGGGACAAGACATGACAATATATGACAATACATGACATAAATGGCGATGAATGGGCAGAGCGGGTCAGTTAGGTACATACAGGGCCTGAGTTCGAGGCTGGGGCCGACAGGTAAACAAAATGAGGTACCGTGTTGTTGAAACAGTCCAGGGGGCATCAGCTGTGTAGCCGTTGTACTTTTACCCCACAATTGGTAGTCTTGTCCCATCGCTACAACTCCCCTATGGACTCGGGAGAGTTGAAGGTCAAGAGCCATGCATCTTCTGAAACATGACCCTGCGAAGCCGCTCTGCTTCTTGACACATGGCTAACGTAACTCAGAAGCTAGTCGCACCAATGTGTCGGAGCAAACACCGTTCAGCTGGCGACCGAAGTCAGCTTGCAGGTGCCCGGCATGACACACGGCATGACACAGGGAGTCACTAGAGCGCGATGGGACAAGGACATCCCAGACCTCTGCGCCACTCTTGAGGCCTGCACTGTATGTCTACTGTACTATTAATAGTGACCGAGTGTACATGCCTCTAGAAGTTATTTAAGTAGGTGTGTTTCACAGTGTTGTATGACCTGACGAAGATCCAACTCAGATCAATACATTGTGTTTATTGTGCCTCTGATTAAATCACCATGGGAGCATACCAGAGTTGAAGACATTCCTTTTTTCTTCTTTCCTGCACCTGAAAGTTGGATTTTTTCACTTCATTTAATATAACAGGCTTTAAAAATTCAATAATGGTGCACAATTTTTACTTATAATATCAAAGGGAAGCAAAATGCACTCTTTTCGTAGAACGACCCTGCAGAGGATGACACAAAATATTTCCACAACATAGTACCTCAGTGCATACAATACATTCATTATTCCCTCCAATAGGCCCACTGTGTCCTGTTTCACCATTAAATGCATCATTCTTGATGTTCAGGACATCGCCTCTCATGTCACAGCCGGTCACCCAAAACTATTGACGTCACAATCCAATTAAATTACATGACACATTCTCCTCTCAGAGCATTTGGCTTCATGTGTATTGAGGTAGGTCTCTGCCACCCTTAAAGGGCTCTGGCTGGCCAGTCTGTTCATGCACATTGATGGGTCTGCATGTGAAGTAAGTCTGACGGTTTGTTCTGATAATGGTTGTAGGCTGTTCCAGGCTGATTCCTCTGACCTCTTCCTCTGACCTCTGATCTCTGACCCAATCAGCAGCAGCCCTAGCCTTGGGGGACTCCTCACTTCCTGTCTGGGAATCGATGACTGTCCAGTCTGGACTCTACTCCGCCTACACACACGTCTGGCTATCCTCTACATTGTGCCCCGAGCACTGGATAAAGTGTGTTAAGCAATGTTGTTAACAGTGTCACATAACTGTTTCACTTGGCTAGGGCTTCTGGGAGCATCTGATTGGGTCCGGGGTTCACAGCCCATCTATCAGGGTCCATCCGGGGGTTGGGGGGGGCGCCTGATCCCTCTCTGGTTTGCCAGATCTGATTTCTACTGGCTGGCTCTGGATCTTTCCTCCACTTGACCCTGTTGATTCAGAACCAGGCTGCCAGTGTTTCAATTGATTGTGCACAACATCAGGGGTTGCCAACCCCAGTTTCCAGGGGTCAGGCCAACACAGTTTCCCATTCCAGCTCAGCTGTGAATGATCTAACGAGTATGTGACCCAAAACGATGGTCGCTTTTTATAATTTGAACCTGTTTTGCATGAGATTTTCTTTTGTTACGGCATCAACATGTTGCACAGGACCGAGACTCCTCTCCCGTTTGACTCAAAGCATGTGTGTCAGAGAAACAATTTGAAATAAAATCAAAGAGTTTTCTTTTGCTTTTGTATTTCAAAGGAAAGACCTTCATTGATCAGAAAACTCTTTATGTTCAAGACCTTCGTAATCCCTTTTCAGGAGATTTATTTGTATAAAAATAATCCATGATATTTTACTCAATGCAGAGTCTACTTATCAATTTCCTAAATAAATACAAATGTTCCAATTACGCTGAGACATTTCTTGGCTAACAGAGGCTATGTCTTTTGTCTACTAATAACTGACCGTATCTTATCATGTCCTCAAATTGCTGCCATGAATCAGAAGGGCTTAGTAAATGCATAAGAAAATAAATACTTCTCTGTGTAGGGATGTTTTGCTCAATGGTTCAATGAAAACTAAAGACGCTCAGTTTCAATCACCCTGAATATGATGGCATGTTGCTCTGCTTGGCTTTCTTTGCTTTCTGCTGTATTGTTGTGTGTACATATTGGTCCACCTTTACTAGTATTTTTATACTATTGCTTTGCCAATAGTGGAGTCAACATGCATACTAACCTAGGGGAATATAGACATGTAATGCAGTAAATGGAGAGAGAACTGTGCAGTAACGATTGCCAATACAGCGGCCCGGGTATCAGCCATTGACTCATTGGGTACTTTAATGCGCACATCAACCCTCAGGAGATGCAGACCTCCATGATACAGTGTATGATTATGCAAAGCTAACTGTTTTCTCCTCTGACTGGTGCCGGTTTCAAATACACACACACACACACACAGCAAAAAACTGCACAATACCGGCATGAATTTTTCATAACATCATGCTCAATATACAAAATACAATAAGTGTTTCTTGTAAGACGACTCCCAGGCACTTACAGCACTTCAGTGTGCAGCGAGATCTCCTCCTCAGAGCTCTGGCAAGTAGGTTTGTCTGACTCACGTTGTCTCTAGCGGGTGACATCTGACGCTGCTGAAGCCCATGTCCAGTGGGGAAAGCTAACAGGCTTGCTGACTAACAGGCATAGCTGGCTAACAGGATAGCCACAGAGTGGGTTTAGCAGCGCAGGTATAGGATTCGCTGGAGAGGAACAAGGGACAAAAGGTCAGATAGAGAGTGAGAGACAGAAATTCCTGATATACAGTGCATTTGGAAGTATCCAGACCCCTTGACTTTTTCCACATTTTGTTATGTTACAGCCTTATTCTAAAATGGATTACATTGTTTTATTCCCTCATCAATCTACACACAATACCCCATAATGACAATGTAAAAACACATTTTTGCAAGTTGTTAACAAATAGAAAACAGAAATATGACATTTTCGTAATTATTCAGACCCTTTACTCAGTACTTTGTTGAAGCACCTTTGTCGGCGATTATATCCTCAAGTCTTCTTGGGTATGACGCTACAAGCTTAGCACACCTGTATTTCTCCCATTCTTCTCTGCAGATCCTCTCAAGCTCTGTCAGGTTGGATGGGGAGCGTCGCTGCACAGCTCTTTTCAGGTCTCTCCAGAGATGTGCCTTCAGGTTCATGTCTGGGCTCTTGCTGGGCCACTCAATAACATTCAGAGACTTATCCACTCCTGCATTGTCTTGACTGTGTGCTTTGGGTCATTGTCCTGTTGAAAGGTGAACCTTCACCCCAGTCTGAGGTCTAGAGCGCACTGGAGCAGGTTTTCATCAAGGATCTCTCGGGCCTTTGCGCTGTTCATCTTTGTCTCCCAGTCCCTGCCGCTGAAAAACATCCCCACAGCATGTGGTGCCAGGTTTCTTCCAGACGTGACGCTTAGCATTCAGGCCAAAGAGTTCTATCTTGGTTTCATCAGACCAGAGAATCTTTTTACTCCATGGTCTTTAGGTGCCTCCAAGCGGGCTTTCATGTGCCTTTTACTGAGGAGTGGCTTCCGTCTGGCCACTCTACAATAAAGGCCTGATTGGTGGAGTGCTACAGAGATGGTTTTCCTTCTGCAAGGTTCTCCCATCTCCACAGAGGGACTCTGGAGCTCTATCAGAGTGACCATCAGGTTCCCTGACCAAGGCCCTTCTCCCCTGATTACTCAGTTTAGCCAGGCAACCAGATCTAGGAAGAGTCTTGGTGGTTCCAAATTTCTTCCATTTAAGAATGATGGAGGCCACTGTGGTCGTGGGGACCTACAATGCAGCAGACATTTTTTTAAACTTCCCCAGATCTGTGCCTCGACACAATCCTGTCTCGGGTCTCTACGGACAATTCCTTTGACCTCATGGCTTAGTTTTGTTCTGACATGCACTTTCAACTGTGGGACCTTACATAGACAGGTGTGAGCCTTTCCAAATCATGTCCAATCAATTGAATTTACCACAAGTGGACTCCAATCAAGTTGTGGAAACATCTCAAGGATGATCAATGGAAACAGGATGCACCTGAGGTCAATTTCGAGGCTAATAGCAAAGTATGGTATATTTGTTTAAAATATGTATGTATATATATATATATATATATATATATATATATATATATTAAAAACACATATTTTCCCTTTGTCATTATGGGGTATTGTGTGTAGATTGACGAGATTTTTTATTTATTTAATCCATTTTAAGATAAGGCTGTAACATAACAAAATGTCCAAAAAGTCAAGCGGTTGGAACACTTTCCAAATGCACTGTACATAGATACTTGGTGGGGGTGGCATGTTCAAGCCACCGTGATCCCCCCCTACCCAGATTCCCCAGTCTTTCCAGACTAGCCTCATCCTTCATCCAGGCCTACCTCACTTTCTGTCAGGTAAGGTATTCAAGTAGATTTGAGTGTTTAATATCAGACGAGACTTAAGCCACTGCTCCAAATACATCCCTCTGCCCTGTTATTTCCAAAATGGCCACCGCTAGTTCCTCCTGTAATTTTTATTTCCTTAGATTTGTATAATCCATGCCGCTGATTATAGGTAGCTAAATAAATCTGGATCAAACGGTAAAAAATGTGTCAATCATACCCATAGGCCCATTTGATTTGGAATTTTAGGACCCCTATAGGTATATATATATATATTGATTCAAAGTCAAATATCAAAATAATCCACAGTATGACCATCTAAAAACATTTCCATACTGTATGTCAGCTTAAAACCCCCCTCAATGGCTTTGACTTTTAAGAATTAAGAATAACAATATTAATCATGATGACTTAACAAAGCCACCAATAATATTGACGTAATCCTTAACTAATGCTTCCTGTGGAAAGTGATTGTCAGAGCGGACCATCACGGCCTATAGCTCTGATGACTAACAGACTAAATATACAAAATGCTCAATTACCTTACAGAAGTAGGATCTTAATTTGATCACCCTGTTTCAGGAGAACATTCCTGCAATGCAGGAAATGTCAAACTTGCAGTGTATTTTCGTTAAAAAGGTTTAGAAAATTCTGACTTGATGTTTTAACCCCTACAAAAATGACCTTTAATTATAATCCACATAACAATTCACATTTCTTGTTGCTGCAAGATAGTTTTCCGACTGCAGAAAATTGGCTCAAATTAATATCCTACATCTCTATCTCTCCTGCTTGTTTTGATCACAATGTTTTTCGGTATTTAGAACTGTAAATGATTGTATATTATATTGGAGCGAAAGGTTTTGATTGATAGTCAGATACAGTATAACAAGTGGCATGGTAATGACTGAAAATGACTGCAATGCAAAACTAATCTAAATATTTTCTTTGCACAGGAATGTATTCCTGGCAAAACTACAATCATCAGAGCAAACAATTGCAGACCTGGGCGTTTAACAAATTGTGAGCATAGAGTCTCTTGTTTCAGATCAGCCTTAAACATATGTCAGCATTGCTTTTCCAACCAGCTAATCAGCTCGGGTGCAACAAAACACATACAGCACTCTTGACTTTGAATGAGAATTTGCAGGAGTCAGCTGTATGTTTGGGAAAAGAGGAGAGAGAACATGCCAATTATCATCTTGAACTTTATTGAACCAAGCACATACAGTATGAGTTAATTTGCAGTTGTGATTGGCTAATGGAAGTGAGGCTTCCAATAACTCTTAAGGAGTCAATCTACCTGATTTAGAGGAAGTGATCTCATAGATCTCTTGATTGACAGCACTGTTATACTGTGACATAATAAACAGGGGGGCAATCAGGGAGAGAGAGAGAGAGGGATCTGTGGAGCCCATCAAAGACCTGCAGCGGCTCCATACTGCAGCCTGGAGCAAGAGGGGCCTCCTCAGGCCAGTTACAGGCCGCCTCTGGCAGCTGCCACCCCTCCTTGCGACCTGCAGTGAGAAGTCAAGTATTGTTTTTGAATTCATGAGCGCGGATCATAAATATTGCACACAAAAGGCTCGTTCCACCTCATGAAAAATGCAGTGAATGCGTGGCTTGCTTGCACCCCCCTGACTGGAACAGGGCTCTGATGGTGGACCTCAGGGACGTATCCATGTTTGTGTAGTATCATTCTACCATTAGAAGCAGAAGAAGACAAGGTTTTTGCAAGTTAGACAATAGGGGCCTTGAAACAGAGTTAACACTCCTAATTAGAGCATGATTGACTAATGTTTTTTAACTAGGCAAACAACATTTTACATCAAACTTTTAAGAAATTGCAAAAATGCTTTTTAATCACAATGTCAAATCAAATCAAATGTTATTTGTCACAGGCGCAGAATACAACAGGTGTAGACCTTACAGTGAAATGCTTACTTACAAGCTCTTAACTAACAATGCAGTTTTAAGAAAAATAAGTATTAAGTTAAAAAAATTGATCAGTACATTTAAAAATAAAAAAAGTAACAAATACTTTTAAAAGTAGAAAAATAACAAAAATGAGGCTATATACAGAGGGTACCGGAACAGAGTTCATGTGCGGGGGCACTGGTTAGTCGAGGTAATTGAGGTAATATGTACATGGAGGTAAAGTGACTATGCATAGATAATAAACAGAGAGTAGCAGCAGTGTAGAAGAGTATTCTCGGTAGCAATTTGATTAGCTGTTCATGAGTCTTATGGCTTGTGGGTAGAAGCTGTTAAGAAACCTTTTGGACCTAGACCTGGCACTCCGGTACCACTTGCCATGCGGTAGCAGAGAGAACAGTCTATGACTAGGGTGGCTGGAGTCTTTGACACCGCCTGGTATGGAGGTCCTGGATGGCAGGAGGCTTGGCCCCAGTGATGTACTGGGCCGCACGCACTACCCTCTGTAGTGCCTTGCGGTCGGAGGCCGAACAGTTACCATACCAGGCAGTGAGGCAACCAGTTAGGATGATATCAATGGTGCAGCTGTAGAACCTTTTGAGGATCTATGGACCAATGCCAAATCTTTTCAGTCTCCTAATGGGGAATATGTTTTGTCGTGCCCTCTTCATAACTGTCATGGTGTGCTTGGACCATGTTATTTTGTTAGTGATGTGGACACCAAGGATCTTGAAGCTCTCAACCTGCTCCACTGCAGCCCCGTGGATGAGAATAGGGGTGTGCTCAGTCCTCCTTTTCCTGTAGTCCACAATCATCTCCTTTGTCTTGATCACGTTTAGGGAGAGGTTGTTGTCCTGGCACCACATGGCTCATTGTTTTCGGTGATAAGGCCTACAACTGTTGTGTCATCGGCAAACTTGATGATGGTGTTGAAGTCGTGCCTGGCCATGCAGTCATGAGTGAACAGCGAGTACAGGAGGGAACTGAGGGGCCCCCGTGTTAAGGATCAGCGTTGCGGATGTGTCGTTGCCTACCCTTACCACCTAGGGGCGGCCCATCACGAATCCAGGATCCAGTTGCAGGGGGAGGTGTTTAGTCCCAGGGTCCTTAGCTAAGTGATGAGCTTTGAGGGCACTATGGTGTTGAATCCTGAGCTTTAGTCAATGATTAGCATTCTCACATAGGTGTTCCTTTTGTCCAGGTGGCAAATGGCAGTGTTGAGTGCAATAGAGATTACATCATCTGTGGATATGTTCGGGCAGAATGCAAATTGGAGTGGGTCTAGGGTTTCTGGGATAATGATGTTGATGTGAGCCATAACCAGCCTTTCAAAGCACTTTTTGGCTACAGACGTGAGTGCTACAGGTCGGTGGGCATTTAGGCAGGCTACCTTAGTGTTATTGGGCATAGCCACTTTGGTGGTCTGCTTGAAACATGTTGGTATTACAGATTCAGTAAGGGACAGGTTGAAAATATCTTTGAAGACCCTTTCCAGTTGGTCAGCACATGCTCTGAGTACATGTAGAGGTCTGTAATTTTTATCATAGGTACACTTCAACTGTGAGAGACGGAATCTAAAACAAAAATCCAGAAAATCACATTGTATGATTTTTAAGTAATTAATTTGCATTTTATTGCATGACATAAGTATTTGATACATCAGAAAAGCATAACTTAATATTTGGTACAGAAACCTTTGTTTGCAATTACAGAGGTGATACGTTTCCTGTAGTTCTTGACCAGGTTTGCACACACCGCAGCATGGATTTTGGCCCACTCCTCCAGACAGACCTTCTCCAGATCTTTCAGGTTTCGGGGTTGTCGCTGGGCAATACGGACTTTCAGCTCCCTCCAAAGATTTTTTATTGGGTTCAGGTCTGGAGACTGGCTAGGCCACTCCAGGACCTTGAGATGCTCCTTACGGAGCCACTCCTTAGTTGTCCTGGCTGTGTGTTTCAGGTCATTGTCATGCTGGAAGACCCAGCCACGACCCATCTTCCAAGCTCTTACTGAGGGAAGGAGGTCCCCTCAATACGGTGCAGTCGTCCTGTCCCCTTTGCAGACAAGCATCCCCAAAGAATGATGTTTCCACCTCCATGCTTCACGGTTGGGATGGTGTTCTTGGGGTTGTACTCATCCTTCTTCTTCCTCCAAACACGGCAAGTGGAGTTTAGACCAAAAATCTCTATTTTTGTCTCATCAGACCACATGACCTTCTCCCATTCCTCCTCTGGATCATCCAGATGGTCATTGGCAAACTTCAGACGGGCCTGGAGATGCGCTGGCTTGAGCAGGGGGACCTTGCGTGCGCTGCAGGATTTTAATTCATGACGGCGTAGTGTGTTACTAATGATTTTCTTTGAGACTGTGGTCCCAGCTCTCTTCAGGTCATTAACCAGGTCCTGCCGTGTAGTTCTGGGCTGATCCCTCACCTTCCTCATGATCATTGATGCCCCACGAGGTGAGATCTTCATGGAGCCCCAAACCGAGGGTGATTGACCGCCATCTTGAACTTCTTCCATTTTCTAATAATTTCACCAACAGTTGTTGCCTTCTCACCAAGCTGCTTGCCTATTGTCCTGTAGCCCATCCCAGCCTTGTGCTGGTCTACAATTGTATCCCTGATGTCCTTACATAGCTCTCTGGTCTTGGCCATTGTGGAGAGGTTGGAGTCTGTTTGATTGAGTTTGTGGACAGGTGCATTTAATACAGGTAATGAGTGGAGGACAGGAGGGCTTCTTAAAGAATACCTAATAGGTCTGTGAGAGCCGGAATTCTTACTGGTTGGTAGGTGATCAAATACTTATGTCATGCAAGAAAATAAATTACTTAAAAATCATACAATGTGATTTTCTGGATTTTTGTTTTAGATTCCGTCTCTCACAGTTGAAGTGTACCTATGATAATAATGACAGACATCTACATGCTTTGTAAGTAAGAAAACCTGCAAAATTGTAATTATTCGCCTACCTCCTCATGTCTTTTGCACACAATGTATATAGACTCTTTTTTTCTACTGTGTTATTGACTTGTTTATTGTTTACTCCATGTGTAACTCTGTGTTGTTGTCTGTTCATACTGCTATGCTTTATCTTGGCCAGGTCGCAGTTGTAAATGAGAACTTGTTCTCAACTAGCCTACCTGGTTAAATAAAGGTGAAATAAAATAAAAAAATAAAAAATAAGCAGTGTTTCAAATACTTGTTCTCCCCACTGTACGTGATTGTCTATTTTATTTTCTATTGTCCGGGTAGTCTTAAACATATGTCAGCATTTCTTTTCCAACCAGCTAATCAGCTTGGGTGCAACAAAACACATACAGCACTCTTGACTTTGAATGAGAATTTGAATGAGTCAGCTGTATGTTTGGGAAAAGAGGAGAGAAAACATTGACATGCAAATGATCGTCTTGAACTTTATTGAGCCGAGCACATATACTGTAAGTAAATTTGCCGTTGTGATTGGCTAATGGAAGTGATGTGGCCAGCACTGTAAGCAGCATTGTTTACTACCCCAACATAAATTTGCTACTGTAACAAGTAGTGTTACTATACACTAAGTATACCATACATCCTAATATTGAGTTGCACCCCCTGGTAGTCCTTCTTTAACCTGTCTCTTCCCTTTCATCTACACGGATTGAAGTGGATTTAACAAGTGACATCAATAAGGGATCATAGCTCTCACCTGGGTTCACCTGGTGTTTTGTACACTAATTGTCCATCCCTACTGTATTCCCGGCATGCATTTCAATAGCTACAAAATACAATTAATCCCCAAGTCTACATAGGGGTCTTGGCATTCTCTCCTTCTAGACAGAGTCTCCTCACCAGTCTCCCCAGTGTTTTTGTGACTGCACCAGAGTCCCTGCATGGCCCTTCTCTCCCTAAGTGTCTGTATGGCCGCGCAACCAGAGGAGATAAAAGTAAAGCGTCAGGCCATAATTGGGTTATGGTGGCCGGTGATGGATTAAAGCGCAGGGAGGGAGCGTCTCTCCCAACATTAGGGTGTCTGAGATGTCACAGGCAGAGCTCTCTCATTAATCGCCCTGCCCTTACATTACTGCATTAGCTTTATTAGCAGCTAGAAGTCGGCAAGCACTTTAAGATTTCTCGCTGAGGCAGGATGAAGGACAGATTTCTCTCCAGGGGAAGGGATCTATGCCCCTGGTAACCTGCTCACCTCCATCTGTAGGCCTTAGCATAATGATGCTTTGATAGAGGAACCTGGAAAAGGACCCAAAAATGTAATTGCTTTTCTTACTGCATGTTTCTGTGATCATCAACAAACAGCACACATGATGCATTTTGAAAACAAGATACAAACAAGCAGATTCACAAACAAACCACTGAAAATGAAAAATAATTGGCCACTCTCTTGGTTTGGAGTGTTTGTCAAACAAACATGAACCCAGAAACCCTGTTGCTCTTCTAAAGCCCCAACCAGCCCAGTGCTTTTACAATGCACACAGTAGCATTTTTGTATATTTTTACTATATTAACTGGGCAAGTCAATTATGAACAAATTCTTATTTACAATGACAGCCTAAGAACAGTGGTTTAACTTGTTCAGGGGCAGAACGACAGTTTTTACCTTGTTAGCTCAGGGATTCGATCTAGCAACCTTTCAGTTACCGGCCCAACGCTCTAACCACTAGGTTACCTGCCACCTCGCCACTACCCGCTGCCCCATTAACGGGCAATTCATCTCCACATCTCCTTTCCCGCTCAGCCCCAATCAGTCATCCCCTTCTCAATAACCTAATAGTTCTGATGTGTGAAAATTGATTTTTAGGAACATGGCTGCCCATCCCATCTCAATCTCCTTTCTTCCTCTCTCCAGATTTCCTCCGCCCATCTCCGTGATTTACACCATAGTTGTTGATTAATAAGCAAGAATTGATTTTGCTGTGTAGTAAAACATTCCATGCTTGTGTGGGTGTTGGTTGGCTGTGCAGCAGGACTAGCAGGGGAGGTGTATTTGCCCCCAAGCCTCCTGCCTCCAGGCGTGCGGGAGGCTTGTGGGAGTTGAGACGAAGATGTACAGCGTCTACATTAGACCGGGGGAGGCGGTGGCGTGCGGGAGGCATGTGGGAGTTGAGACGAAGATGTACAGCGTCTACATTAGACCGGGGGAGGCGGTGGCGTGCGGGAGGCATGTGGGAGTTGAGACGAAGATGTACAGCCTCTACATTAGAGTGATCCTGAGCAGCCCAGAGCCCCATCACTCTTCCCTATCTTCTCTCTCCAGAGACCAAAGTGAGCAGCTTAATCATCGCTGAGCTGTCCCTGATTGGCTTAAATGTCCCTGGGCCTGTACTGCAGCCCACTTGGCCAGGCAGGGGCAGCAGTGTCCAGCTCTGACCAGCCCTGGACATCATGGCTGACCATCGCGTCAATCAGCCTCACAGCAGGCGACCACCTGCGCAGGTGAGTACCCTCTAAAGTAGTCCCTAACCCCTGGAGAGAAGGGGAGAAGACCCCATCATCTTGCTTTCAAGGATCACTTTCTCAGGCCAGTGCAGGAGGAGGAGGAGAGGTTGTAGCCATTCTTCTAGTTAATCAGAATCTCAGAGAGAAGCACACAATTTCACAATTTCCATTTTTCCTACACACACACACACACACACACACACACACACACACACACACACACACACACACACACACACACACACACACACACACACACACACACACACACACACACACACACACACACACACACACACACACACAGACGCGCGTAGCTGACCGGTGGCTCGACAAGGCTGTTCACATGGAGGAGGAGGCGGGGGGACAGCAGCGGCTCCCGGCCCAGGTATTGGCTTTCCCCTGAGGGAGAGTTCTAATTAGGTAATTGACTGATACACAAAGCAGGTGCATGTATCCGTTACAGGAGGCTCGACCTGTTCGTTATTAAACATTGACCCTCTCTCCGCCACTCGTGCCAAAGCCTGAGGCGCAGGGGAGAAAGTCCCCGGCAGGAGCACTCACAGGGATCAGACGCATTCGTAATTACACTTGCCGGTCACCCAAGTCATTTTTGTTGGCTTCACATGGAGGGTGAAATCGACGGCCACTCAGGTTTCTGCTGCTGATGGAGACCACATACGTCACTGTCCAGGGGTACGAAAGAGATAACTGTCCAGGGGTACGAAAGAGATAACTGTCCAGGGGTACGAAAGACATAACTGTCCAGGGGTACGAAAGAGATAACTGTCCAGGGGTACGAAAGACATAACTGTCCAGGGGTACGAAAGAGATAACTGTCCAGGGGTACGAAAGACATAACTGTCCAGGGGTACGAAAGACATAACTGTCCAGGGGTACGAAAGAGATAACTGTCCAGGGGTACGAAAGACATAACTGTCCAGGGGTACGAAAGACATAACTGTCCAGGGGTACGAAAGACATAACTGTCCAGGGGTACGAAAGACATAACTGTCCAGGGGTACGAAAGACATAACTGTCCAGGGGTACGAAAGACATAACTGTCCAGGGGTACAAAAGACATAACTGTCCAGGGGTACGAAAGACATAACTGTCCAGGGGTACGAAAGACATAACTGTCCAGGGGTACGAAAGACATAACTGTCCAGGGGTACGAAAGACATAACGTACGAAAGACATAACTGTCCAGGGGTACGAAACACATAACTGTCCAGGGGTACGAAAGACATAACTGTCCAGGGGTACGAAAGACATAACTGTCCAGGGGTACGAAAGACAAAACAACAACAGACAAAACATGTAGACAACAAACTGTTTCTAGTTCTACAGGTAAGTAAGTGTAAGTGCCTCAGGCAATGGAGTGGCATAGGACATTAATCACACTATATTCATATTTACAAATGTGATTGGTTAGTGCAACTGACAATAGCATCTCAAAATATCCACAGAGCTGCCAAATAATCCACAATCTCCACAACCACTTATTTCCTTTCCACAGATACACCACACTATTCTTGTTTCAAGTTCCTTTTTAAGTGAGGTCGACATGTTCCCAAGTGAAAATCAGCATTGAGTCAATCTTGTGTATTTGAAGCAGTTTAGTATCTCTGAGAGAGTGATATGAAGTGCTGGGTTGCTGCCGGGCTCTCACTGCAGTTTATTCACAGAAGGAGGCAAAGCCTTCAGGATATGGATTGATAGAGGAGACAGGAATTGATTGGCTGAGTGTGCTGGAGCTCCAGCGCCACGGGAACGGGAGACGGCCATTTTAATTCAGCTGGACAACACGGAGTTACTGAGAAGTAATGCAACAGCTTTTGGGTCACATACAGTATTTTCAAGTCATATAAATGAAATATGATTTATTTGTTATTACTTAAGACTGCCTCCTGAGCCCTCTGTGCAGCATGGACAAACCCTCTCAACGTCAAAGAATGACATCGTCATCAACAACAACAAACCTGCCAAGAAGCAGATGAAAGCATGTCAGTGGACCTATTCATGCTCAGCCAAACCTTTTGAGATACACAAATACATGTTTGTTGAAACCTTCTGGAAATATACACTTCAATGGTCAGATTATTGTCCTTGTCGTGGGGGTGGGCTGAGGACAGGTGGTGGTGACCCAGAGGGGGTCATCCCATAAGGAGGGAATCTGGACACCCACTGTGCTTAATCTGACACATCCCAGGGGACACTATGGAGTGAGCACTGGAGAGCAGGGATTACAATGTATCAGCATCTCCTCTCTTCTCCCCTGCCTACCTGCCTGCCTCCTCAGCAAGCGTTCTTATGGATTAGACTAGAGACAGTGACACTAGGATTACACGAGGGGATGATATTGGGTGTTTAACCCCAAACAATCTCTAATCTAATCTAACCTATTCTAATCACTCTTTAGATAATCATTTACCCCGCCGGAAAATGTTAGGTTCGCAAATGGAGAAAAAGGAGTATCCCCCAGTCCACCATGAGTTTATGCTATTCAGAAACCAACAAACCGTTCTATACCAGCCAAAAATGTGCCATCCACTAACAATACATGAATAAGAATTACAAAACAATGTATTCTTACACCAGTAACATGCATACATTACATAGGCAGCAAGACAAGTTCTGTGCTCCAGAACACAGTATATATACAGTCCTGAGATTGGAATCAGCAACATTCTGGTTACTCCAACTTCTAGACCATTCTGCAGTTTTGCTAAGAGAGACCTCATTAATCTTAAAGCAATTTCCTGCAGCGATGTTCAGACAAAGATCATTTCCAGAGCAAAGAAACAAACATATCATTATTTCTGCTTACATAACGTCAACCAGCAGCAGGGTAGATATGGAACAGTGTGTTAGGCCACAACCCTTATAAACCCTTTAACATCTGATGAAGTGCCCCCAGTTTTGCCTCTGAGATCCTATCAGACCAGATTAGTAGATATAGAATGATATTATCATACACGCATGACCAGCTGATCATACCATACCCAAAAGCTTAAACAATCAACCAAACAGTCTAATAAGCAGAGATATGGCTTGTAGCTTTGATTGGATTGGCAATGATTATGATTTACTAACATATAGCAGCGATAAGAAGCTTCTCTTGACTATCTAGGTACACATCTAATCCTTTCAAACATGTCTGGATGGTTTTTAAACGTTAGATTGGATTTCCTCTCAGTGATTTGGAGATCTAATGTTACTGGCCGTTTTTTTTCATGATCTTTTTGAGCCATGCCTTGTGTTGAAACATTTGGAACATCCACGAGAGCAACACAAATTGTAGGTTGTGTTTTTGTCTTACTGCTGTTCATTTCCTCTCCACAAACCACAAGCAGTGGTGAAGGAGCTGTAATCTGTGTGTTTGGATAACTGATTCACCCAGGCCAAGGAAAACACAAAATACCCACAATGCACTTATGTGTAAACGCATATGACGTTTCTGTGTTCCACAACCCTACCCACTATAAAACCTTCCTTTTCTCTGGGCTGTGTTCTCCTAGTCATAACTATAGAGGTGTATGCTCCACACCGTGGATGTCAATAACTGGGGTTTTCATACCTGCTCTTGTTTCTGTTCTTCTGAGACCACTACTCTCCTGTGTTTCTGTCTGTTGGAGACCACCACTTTTAAAAGACAACACTACTTCATGCTTAACTAATACCTTTCATCCCAAACACTATATAAAATAACTCCTTAAAACACCAAACGGCTCACCTTTCACCCTTCTGAATGTGACCTCTGAACCCTACGAAGCTCCAAGCCCCCTTTAAACCATCATCTTCCCCTAAAAACCACCAGGCCTTATCCCCTGAAGAGAGGACTTTAGACGTTTTTTTTTCTTACTGCTTTCAAACGCTTTCCTGCAGCCACAAATAGGACTATAAAAGGTAAAAAGCGCAAATAAAAATGATTTTTACGAGATGGAAGGAGGGAAGGGCCTCCTCCCTATGTGCCTTGTTACATTGAGCTTGACCCCGGCATACTCCCTCCCTCCTGAGCACTGCTGGGACTTCACAGGGGTCGGACAGACTGTCAGGCTGACTCACTTCAGTCAAGGGATTAGTTAACAAAAATATTCATCTTTCCTCTTGCGGGGTTAATTCATGTTGCACTCGATTATCAACAACAGTAACATGCTGCCATTCGTCTTTTTGCAACCTCTTTCCTGTTCATGTAACAGCTATAATAAAGCACCCTGCTGAGATTGAAGCTATCCTAATATGGACACCATACCGGGCATTTCTTGGAAAGGTGGATGGTAATTGTGTCATCACGTGAGAAGCAGCCATTAAGATGAGTCAGTAGAATGACAAAGTCCTGAGTGAAATTATACTCCATGCCTTTGACCTGGACAAGAGAGGACTCTACTCCAGAGTGTCTGGGTCACAGAGTCATCCCAGAGAAAGACAGAGACAGACACCACATGCACTGATTAAAACAATAAATCTGATTGGTTTTCCCTCTCCGTTTTTACAAGGAGCCCACGATGTGTGGGAGCTTTCCCCGGCCTCTTTCATTCCTCTCCCCAGGTGCTCTCATGTCGCATGTGAAACCTGATCACAGTTAAAAGTGCCAACTCTGGAGAGGAAAAATGCTTTTAGGAACTTTTAAAACTGTGTTTAACAGTGTATTTTTAGTGCCCACTAAAACCTGGGCTGCTGCACCACATGGAAAGGAGGAGACACAGAGCAGCTCAGAGACAGAGAGAGAGAGAGAGAGAGAGAGAGAGAGAGAGAGAGAGAGAGAGAGAGAGAGAGAGAGAGAGAGAGAGAGAGAGAGAGAGAGAGAGAGAGAGAGAGAGAGAGAGAGAGAGAGAGAGAGAGAGAGAGAGAGAGAGAGAGAGATGGGGGCCTCTTCGCTCCCTGTCATGCAACGCCATGCCCTCCCGGGTCTCTGACATTCCTGCCTGTGCCCTTCTTCTCTCTCTCAGTCACACAGACAGTGACAAGAACACTAGGACAGGAGAAATGCTGAGAGGGAACTTTTACCTAAGATAAATCTAGAAACCTGAAATCATCCTCCTCAGTGTCTTGAAAGTTCTTCCTGGTATCTCTGCTACAGGATGTGCTCTTCACTCAAAATGGCCACCTCAGCCTTTTGGTTCTTTACCCTGCTGACAGTGACACTTAATGCCCTCTGGAAAGTTTTTACTTGGTGTTATACAAAAGGCTGTAAACTTGGGCTGTGGTGTTTTGGGGATGTAACCTGAGCGAGTGACACTGAGAGTGGCATTGCACATTTATTGGCCTAAGATTATATTGATAACTGTAACATCGTCAGACAGGACAGTAATCAAACCAACCCATGGTACCTAGAGATGTGAAAGTAATAGAACTGTGATATCAAGATTTTAAATATCTGTAGCATTATACTGTACAAGTGCCTTGCTCACAGATAAACCATGGACTTTAAGCTGTGATCAACACAGCGTTGTGCTGTGGTTACAGTTTGTTGTACAGTACCTGACTATCATCACGTACATTTGCATGGTAATATGTGAGAAATATGATGTCAAATATAATGGCTCATAATGTCACAAACAGTAAAAAATTACATAACATCATATTACGGCCATTGAGAACTCAAATTCTTCCTTTCACCTTTCTGGCTTATCTCATTGGAACTCAAAGTGGGTGAACCAGTCCCGAAAACAGGCCCACCTCCCCCTATAGACCATCCTCTCGCTCTCTCTGGGCCGGGGTCTGATGGCAGATCCATTGACCCCTTCATTCCTCTGCTTGTAAAAACAGCCACAGGGGTCCCAACAAGTGAAGAAATGGAAGCCATGTGACACAAGACAGCACCTATAAATATGCGAAAGATCACAGGGACACTTAATGCTGGGGAGGGCAGACTGTTTTTTTACCACCACGTCTACAACGTCTTAAAAAAGGCCTGTCGTGTCATATGAAACCAATAAAACTCAAACACTTCCTCAATGGCAGAGAAAGGCCCCTAACCTGCCACAACTCACTGTCTACAGCCTGGGATGGGCTTTTCTCTCTCTCTCTGACCTCCTCTGCTACTCTCACGACAGTCTGTACCTCAATAGAGACACACCTCAGAATTCAGGGCGAAGGAGGAGGATTCTGTTTCAGCATACATGGAGCAGGAAGCTAGTTCTGATTCATAGTGAGCTGTGATTAAGGTCAAAATGAGTGGACTATAGACTTGACTGACTGGGCAGGGCTGGGCGGTAAAGACCTTTAGGACAGTGTTATATAGAGGAGTTGAGAAGGAGGGATCTACTTCATCAAGTCCTTCCAGCAGAGCAGAGGTGGAACAACATAAGGTGGAAGTGGTGCTGTGTTCTAGGGCCAGTCCTGACACAACAGGGTCTAGTGTCCTGTCATGTGAGTCAGCCTGACCCAGCTAGGGGGCTCTTTACGTCAGGGCTTGGTTTGATTACATCATTGAATGTCAGTGCCCTAAGTTTGAGCTGTCTCTGTTACTCAATAATAACTTCTACCAACTGCAGATGGTGTTGTTTTTGATGGTTGCGAGAATTCGAAGCAATGTGTCATATTCCAGTTCACGTTAAATGGCATCTCAAATAAAGAATGGATACTGTTATCAGTAGCATTAATAAAAATTATATTTGATAGTCTAGGTTAGGTATAAGCAGTAAGACATTAATCAAAAATGTAACATTATAATGGATTCATTAAGTTGACCTTTAGATTCATTAGCTTGACTGTAGGAACATAACCTTTTGCTTGTTCCCACAAGCGCTCTGGCGTTTTGGAATGTGATGGTCTGTCGTTAGAAAGTCTGGAAGTTTTGTGTAAAGCAAATATTCTTCTAAAATGTGAGAATTGTCGGAATTCATTGAGAAATGTCATACTTTGATTCTAATGAACGTGTAAAAAATGTCCACAGCTCCACAGCTATTTCATACAGAATCAAAGTAATTTGACAGAGATGGCCTCCTTTCTTCGCTTTCTTAGGAAACGATGCACTATTTTGTTTTTTATGTATTATTTCTTACACTGCTACCCCAGGAAATCTAAAGTCTTATTACATACAGTCGGGAGGAACTATTGGATATAAGAGCAACATCAACTTACCAACATTATGACCAGAAATACGACTTTCCCGAAGCGGATCCTCTGTTTGGTCCACCACCCAGGACAATGGATCGGATCCCAGCAGGCGACCCAAAACAATGGCGCCGCAGAAGGGGCAGACGAAGCGGTCTTCTGGTCAGGCTCCGTAGATGGGCACATCTCCCACCACTCCCAGGTATACTACTCGCCAATGTCCAGTCTCCTGACAACAAGGTAGACGAAATCTGATCAAGGGTTGCCTTCCAGAGAGACATCAGAGATTGTAACATTCTCTGTTTCATCTAAACATGGCTCACTCGGGATACGTTAGAGTCGGTACAGCCACCTGGTTTCTTCACGTATTGCGCCGACAGAACCAAACATCTCTCTGGTAAGAAGAAGGGCGGGTGTATGCCTTATGATTAACGAGTCGTGGTGTGAATATAACAAAATACAGGAACTCAAGACCTTTTGTTCACCTTCATCAAATGCCGACCGCATTATCTACCAAGAGAATACTCTTCGATTATAATCACAGTCATGTACACCGCCCCAGGCAGACACCTCGACGGCCCTGAAAGAACTTCATTGGACTCTATGTAAACTGGAAACCACATATCCTGAGGCTGCATTCATTGTAGCTGGGGATTTTAACAGGGCTAATCTGAAAACAAGGCTCCCTAAATCTTATCAGCATATCAAATGCGTGACCCGGGCTGGAAAAATTCTGGATCATTGCTACTCTAACTTCCGCGACGCATATAAAGCCCTCCCTCGCCCTCCTTTTGGCAAATCTGACCACGACTCCATTTTGTTGCTCCCAGCCTATAGACAGAAACTAAAACAGGAAATGCCCATGCTCAGGTCTGTTCAACGCTGGTCCGACCAATCTGATTCCACGCTTCAAGATTGCTTCGATCACGTGGACTGTTTCGGATAGCATCGAACAACAACATTGATGTATACGCTGATTCGGTGAGCGAGTTTATTAGCAAGTGCATCGGTGATGTTGTACCCACGGCGACAATTAAAACCTTCCCCAACCAGAAACCGTGGATTGATGGCAACAGTCAAAACTGAAAAGTGCGAACCAGTGCTTTTAATCAGGGCAAGATGACCGGAAACATGACCGAATACAAACAGTGTAGCTATTCCCTCCGCAAAGCAATCAAACAAGCTAAGCGCCAGTATAGAGACAAAGTAGTGTCACAATTCAGCAGCTCAGACATGAGAGATATGTGGCAGGCCCCGTCGCGGACCCAGATGTCTTGCTCCCAGACAAACTAAACAACTTCTTTGCTCGCTTTGAGGACAATACAGTGTTCCTGTTCCCAAGAAACTAAGGTAACTGAGCTAAATGACTATTGCCCCGTAGCACTCACTTCCGTCATCATGAAGTGTTTTGAGAGACTAGTCACTAGACCGACTCCAATTTGCTTACCGCCCCAATAGGTCCACAGACGACGCAATCGCAATCACACTGCACATTGCCCTAACCCATCTGGACAAGAGGAATACCTATGTAAGAATGCTGTTCATTGACTACAGCTCAACATTTAACACCATAGTACCCTCCAAACTCGTCATTGTGCAACTAGTTCCTGGACTTTCTGATGGGCTGCCCTCAGGTGGTGAGGGTAGGAAACAAGATCTTCACCCCGCTGATCCTCAACACTGGGGCCACAAAAGGGTGCGTTCTCAGCACTCCCCTGTACTCCCTGATCACCCATGACTGCGTGGCCATGCACGCCTCCAACTCAATCATCAAGTTTGCAGATGACCATACAGTGGTAGGTTTGATTACCAACAACAACGAGACGGCCTACAGGGAGGAGGTGAGGGAAGACGAACAGAAACGTTCCACCCACACAGACAGCTTGGTGAAGAAGGAGGCTGAAGAAATTTGGCTTGTCACCAAAAACACTCAATCAAGAGCATCCTCTCGGGCTGATTCACTGCCTGGTAAAGGCAACTGCTCAACCCACAACCACAAGTGTCATGTTTTGTCTTATATTGTCTTGTCATTATGCTTTCCCTTCTGTTCGTTTCCCCCTGCTGGTCTTATTAGGTTCGTTCCCTTTTTCTATCCCTCTCTCTCCCCCTCCCTCTCTCTCCTCTCTCTATCGTTCCGTTCCTGCTCCCAGCTGTTCCTCATTCTCCTAACTCACTCATTTAGTCTTTTCACACCTGTCCCCTATTTTGTCCTCTGATTAGAGTCCCTATTTCTCCCCTTGTTTTCCGCTTCTGTCCCTGTCGGATCCTTGTATGAAGCTGTGTCATTGTCTCGCCCTGTCGTGTCTTGTCTCCTTCAGATGCTGCGTGTGAGCAGGTGTCTTAGTCTGCTACGGTCGGTGCCTTCCCGAGGCAACCTGCAGTAAATGGTCGAGTCTCCAGTCTGTCCTCGTCACTACGAGTGGATTTAAGTTTTTTCTTGTTTTGTTTTCTTCTTTAATTGACCAGGAGTATTACTTTTGCCATTTACTGGAATAAAGACTCTGTTTTCGCCAAGTCGCTTTTGGGTCCTCATTCACCTGCATAACAGAAGGATCCGACCAAGAATGGACCCAGCGACTACGGATTCTCGTAACACTGCCGTCGAGATCCAGGGAGCTATGCTCGGCAGACACGAGCAGGAATTGTCTGCTGCTCGTCATGCCGTTGAGACCCTGGCCGCTCAGGTTTCCGACCTCTCTGGACAGTTCCAGAGTCTTCGTCTCGTGCCACCAGCTACTTCCTGGTCTGCCGAGTCTCCGGAACCTAGGGTTAATAACCCACCTTGTTACTCCGGGCAGCCCACTGAGTGCCGCTCCTTTCTCACCCAGTGTGATATTGTGTTCTCTCTCAACCCAACACATACTCAAGAGAGAGCTCGGGTTGCTTACGTCATATCACTCCTTACTGGCCGGGCTCGAGAGTGGGGCACAGCTATCTGGGAGGCAAGGGCTGATTGTTCTAACAATTACCTGAACTTTAAAGAGGAGATGATACGGGTTTTTGATCGTTCAGTTTTTGGTAGGGAGGCTTCTAGGGCCCTGGCTTCCCTATGTCAAGGTGATCGATCCATAACGGATTATAGAGTTTCGCACTCTTGCTGCCTCTAGTGACTGTAACGAGCCGTCGCTGCTCGCTCGTTTTCTGGAGGGACTCCACGCAGAGGTTAAGGATGAGATTCTCTCCCGGGAGGTTCCTTCCAGTGTGGACTCTTTGATTGCACTCGCCATCCGCATAGAACGACGGGTAGATCTTCGTCACCGAGCTCGTGGAAGAGAGCTTGCGTTAACGGTGTTTCCCCTCTCCGCATCGCAACCATCTCCTTCCTCCGGCTCAGAGACTGAGCCCATGCAGCTGGGAGGTATTCGCATCTCGACTAAGGAGAGGGAACGGAGGATCACCAACCGCCTGTGCCTCTATTGCGGATTTGCTGGACATTTTGTCAATTCACGTCCAGTAAAAGCCAGAGCTCATCAGTAAGCGGAGGGCTACTGGTGAGCGCTACTACTCAGGTCTCTCCATCAAGATCCTGTACTACTATGTCGGTCCATCTACGCTGGACCGGTTCAGCTGCTTCATGCAGTGCCTTGATAGACTCTGGGGCTGAGGGTTGTTTTATGGACGAAGCATGGGCTCGGAAACATGACACTCCTCTCAGACAGTTAGGGAAGCCCACGCCCATGTTCGCCTTAGATGGTAGTCATCTCCCCAGTATCAGATATGAGACACTACCTTTAACCCTCACAGTATCTGGTAACCACAGTGAGACTATTTCCTTTTTGATTTTTCGTTCACCTTTTACTCCTGTTGTTTTGGGTCATCCCTGGCTAGTATGTCATAATCCTTCTATTAATTGGTCTAGTAATTCTATCCTATCCTGGAACGTTTCTTGTCATGTGAAGTGTTTAATGTCTGCTATCCCTCCTGTTTCTTCTGTCCCCTCTTCTCAGGAGGAACCTGGTGATTTGACAGGAGTGCCGGAGGAATATCATGATCTGCGCACGGTCTTCAGTCGGTCCAGAGCCAACTCCCTTCCTCCTCACCGGTCGTATGATTGTAGTATTGATCTCCTTCCGGGGACCACTCCCCCTCGGGGTAGACTATACTCTCTGTCGGCTCCCGAACGTAAGGCTCTCGAGGATTATTTGTCTGTTTCTCTTGATGCCGGTACCGTAGTGCCTTCTTCCTCTCCTGCCGGGGCGGGGTTTTTTTTTTTGTTAAGAAGAAAGACGGTACTCTGCGCCCCTGCGTGGATTATCGAGGGCTAAGAATCGTTATCCGCTTCCCCTTATGTCATCAGCCTTCGAGATTCTGCAGGGAGCCAGGTTCTTTACTAAGTTGGACCTTCGTAATGCTTACCATCTCGTACGCATCAGAGAGGGGGACGAGTGGAAAACGGCGTTTAACACTCCGTTAGGGCATTTTGAGTACCGGGTTCTGCCGTTTGGTCTCGCTAATGCTCCAGCTGTTTTTCAGGCATTAGTTAATGATGTACTGAGAGACATGCTGAACATCTTTGTTTTTGTCTACCTTGACGATATCCT